>NW_010412771.1:1572-17617 GCF_000710305.1 Buceros rhinoceros silvestris | reverse complement strand
GCCCCCTGACATATTTAATGTGCCTTTTGTGTTGAACGCTTCTGCCTGTGGCCGCTGAATGGCCACAGGGGTAACACAGCTGCGCACCTGCCGGACAGAGACCCCCCTTTTGTGTGAGACAGGCCGGCTTCTTGCTGTACGTCCCAGTGGGGCAGGTGGTGTGAACCTGCAGGAATCTGGGAGATGGATTAGGGAATGTGATGGTGAACCTTGTGCTCAAAAGGTTTTCTTTTTTTTTTTTTTTTTAATCTTAAGATTTAAATTTTCCCCTCATTTAGAAATAGTCTGTTGTAGCTAGAAGAATGTGTGCTAGAAGCTGTTCTTGATTAGGGCATATAAAATCAGAAGGGAAATTCGTCGCTAGGCCTGGGTGTTCTGAGGAAGCAGAAGTTGTCTAAGATACAGTGTCAAATATTAGGAAATTTTTGGAGAGTATTGCAAGGCTCAGGACTGCCCCCCGTGTTTCCCAGCATACAGCGAGGCAGCAGGATGCTTCCTGCTCTCCGGCTGTATGGATCACATCACAGCGGCCGCTGTTCCTGTGCTCAGTTGTGTAACGTCTGTGCAGAATCCGCCACAGAGGATGAGGAAGCATTTATTTATTCAAGAAACTACGTAATCTTGGAAAATGTGGGTCACGTGGCACTTCTCTGTCTCCTCTTCCCCACTGCTGTCCTGTTTCTCTCTGCTGGTGAGAAGGAGAGTGAGGCAGCTCGCTTCAGCTGACGTGTGAGCGCTAAGGGTGTTTAGCGAGAGGGTCCTCGGGTGGTTTCTGACCGAACGCCGTGCCCGGTAAGCAGACTGCACCCGCTCTTCTGCCATCCCAGCAGGGTCTGTTAAGCCACTAAGCTGAAACGCAGCATGGTCTCTGGGGGAAGGGGAGGCCTTCAGGTTTCTCCTCCCCAATGCTGAGTGCTGGGTATTTTGTGACACAGGTACGTATGACGGTGTTCTGTTTCGTACCTGTGATGATCTGAGGAAGAGAGATGAAGCTGTGATGATGTGGCCTGCCAGACCCCGGGCCTGGTGTAACTCCTTCAGGAGGCTATGACATGCTCAGGGAGTGCTGAAGAGGTTCTTCTGTGGAAGCCTCCTGGGGGTCACCTGTGATGGAAACCTGTCAGTACTAGCTCTGAGCTCGTGCTGGTCGTGGCTATAAGGAATTTTGGTGTCTGATGTGCTTTCGTAGGAGCCTTCAATGTTTTATAAAGAAAGTGTAACCTAGCATCCTCTGTCAGTTCTGGGATCTCTAATGCCACACTCTCCTTTCCAGGTGAGTGACTCTGCTTTTCTATGGCATCTTCGCTGCTTTGGAGCTGTGGGAGGGGCACTCACTCCTCAGGGCTTGTGTGGTCTGAGGTGCCTCAATTCTGCTGCTCTCCAGAAACCTCTGGGCTCTTGGGTGTTGGGAAAGGGAGACAGCTGTGTCATCCAGCTTGGCAGAGAGGAGAACATAACCAGTGCAGAGCAAACACAGGATCCGAGAGGCTGGTGGTGGATGAATCAAAGAAATGTGAACAGGGAGGGGGAAAATACTCCAGTTACGGAATGGAAGAAATGGTTTGAGCATGTGAGTGTGGGAGTCGCAGACCTGCTGCAGAACGGATCTGCTCTGGCTTTGGCACCCGATACGACACCTGCATGTCCTTGTTTCCTGGCCCCAGTGAGACAAGCTGGCTGGAGGTCGGTGCTGTTCTGCTGGAGCTGGAGCACTAGCGGGAAAAAGTGACGCTTGGAGATGGACAGGCAAACTTTGAACTCTTGAAGAGATCCTAATCGCCTTTTAATTGTTACCGCCTTGGTCACTGTCTGCTGATGCAGCATCTCGCCTTTCTGCATACTGACTATAATGTTTATTGGTGTTTGTTAGTGGTAACGAAACCAGCTTGCGCTTGACCCGTCTGTTCCTGGCTGCCTGCGTGTGGTCAGTGGGCGGGCGGCTCCGGGCCAAGCAAGCTGTGCTTTGTTCCTTCAAGTGAACTTCCAATTTGCTCAGCATGTAATAGTCTCTCTGGCTGGAGTTGTCAAAGGTGGAATACGCCCAGATCCTTTGAAAGTGTCCCCCTGGGGATGTTGGGATAATTTGGGCTCACTGGGGTTGAAAGAATTTGTGTTCTATCAGGATGGCGGCAGGTTGCTGCTGAGGTGGTAGAGCGCTTTGGTTCACAACGTTTCTGACATCTGAGCGCTGGGCTGTGTTCTGCCCCACAGTGGGAGGCACGGAGCAGTCTTCAGGATTGCAGGCCTTCTTTCAAAGGAAAACTTAATATTCACCAGTCTGTGTGGGATGTGTCCAGGATTCTCCTGCAGATGAGGGGAGTTTCTAATGTTGTGTTGTTCTAGGGTTCTGGTGTTCTAGGGTTGCTGTGCTGATGTAGTCCCTCTGTACTGCTGGAAATTGTGAGGAAAAGAATCAAACCAAGGAGCAACGGCTTTGGTTCTGTCACCTGTCACTAAAGGTCAATGTGCTCGACTGAGGCAAGGACTGTGAGGTGGCTGGCACAAGCGGCGGAGCCATTGTAGAACAGAGAAGTATGGGATAGAGTAAAGTTGGAAGGAACTTACCCAATCATCTAGTCTAACTGCCAGGTTCCGTCTTGCTGGAGTTTGGGGCCCGTTGTGAGACAGTAGAGGATCACTCTTGGATCTTGATGCAAAGCTCTTTTGCATTCTGGGTCCTTGAATCTGGGCTGTAAGTGTCAGGCTTCTCTAGCTGAAATGAGGTGACAGCCGGGAAAACATGGCCAAGGGCTGCTCAGTTTTGCCATGTTCCCCAGGCGCATCCTTCACTTCCTGCTTCTCCATCCCCTGTAGTTCAGTACAGCTCAGCAAAGAGCGTGTCCCGAGAGGAGCCTGTCTGTTGCCCAGACCTGCCTAACTCACCACTCTTTTCTCCCTCTCTGCTCCTACCCTGCCAGTGTTTCTCAGCCTTTCCTCTGACCTACCAGCCTGAGGTGTTCTGCGCTGCGGGATTGTTTCCTGCTGCCTTTCACTTCACTGGGCCCGTTAGTAATAACGAGAAGCTCCGCTTCATGAAGTTCAGTGCATTGTCCGGTAAAGAACAGTCTGTCCTTAGTTATTTTTTTTTTTCTTGTTTAAAGATATAGAGATTTCCTGAGTTGTCTGCAGAAGCTGCAAGATTAGGAATGACCGTCTCCTTCCAGGGAAGCAGATCAAGCAGGGGCTCTAACAGAAGGTGACCAGACAAGTTTGCTATGAAAATAAACACCCTCAAAGGGACGTGATTGTAGCCACATGGAGAGGAAGAGCTCTGGCCCTTCCTCTGGTAATGGGGATTGTGCTCAGTGAACACTACCAGCTTTGCCCTAGTTCTGTAGCTGAGTGTTGCTTTGGTTCAAAGCAGAGGACAGGACCTTAAATGTTGAACCACTGCTGATACTTCATCAACTTCTTTTAATCTTCTTTTTAATTAAAAGTTGATCAATGTATTTAACTGCACCGAGCTGCCAGATAATGCTGTGCCAACTCCGGGAAGCCTGTGCGAGCCAGCAGCTGGAATCCGTAGCCTGAAATGGGAGCACTTTTCTTAATTTATCTTTTGCTGTGTCCATGAGTGCCCTGTGATAGTTCCAGCCTGTCTCCTGGGGACAGAGCAGCCCTGGAATGAGAGGGCAAACGTGTGTTGGTACAAACGTAGAATGTACAAGTGGGAAAGAAAGACAAGGATTTGGTGAGAAGGAAACAAGGAAATGTAGCAGCCAGGAGTCCTGAAGGACAGAGGTTTGCCGTTCAGATAAGTGTGAGAAAACAGCAAGATGACTCCGCTTGGCAGGGCTCCTGTGATCCCGCAGACGCCCCCGTGAGTTCCCCCAGGCACTGAGGAAGGGGGAGAGTATCACAGAGTATCATTATTGGCCCCAAGCCTGTGATCTGGCTGTGCTGCAGGGAACCTGAACTGAACTCTAGCGTAATCCTGCACCCCCAAACCTCCCTGCGTGGGTGGCGGAAGGCTTTGCTCTGCTCTCTCCCCAAATGCTGCCTCCAGGGTTTGTCAGGGTCACCTCAAGAAAGGGTCTGTCTCAGCCTGGGCAGGTCCCGTCAGTCGTGGGCATGGCTGGTGAGCAGCAGAGTTGTTGATGTGCTGTGTTCTCTGCCGTCACCTTCAGCATCCGTGACTGGGCTGTAATGGTTCCAGCCTGGCATCCTCGGTGGAGGTGATGACAGAGGATGTGTTCTTCTGCATGGCTTTCTCCCAGCCCTGCAGGTTCTTTTTAAAAGCCAGTTCTTCTGCCTGTGCTGTGCAGGAGAGCTGCCGAAGAGCTGGGCTTTGCCTGCTGCCAGCTGCTGGCCCTGCTGACTGCTTCAATCACCACGTGTCCCAGTCTGCCCGGGGAATCATCCCCTTTTGAAGCTGATCACAAGGTGGTGTCTGTAGCCCTGCTCAGCAATCCTTTTGCCCGTCATTATCCACTTCCTGCACTCCACCCTCTGGCATCTCAAGCTGGACATCCTCCAGAGTACCCATCTTCTTCCTTCCAAAGCTTGTGAAACCCACCCGTATGAATAACTCAGCTGTATCCCTTCCACTTGCAGGTGGGGAGGGAGAAAGTGCCTTGTGTCACGTGGTTGTTCCGACTCCACTGGTCTGGCCTGAATGGATTTGCAAGCTCCTCTGGACATGGACAAAACCCAGGAAATACAAACTAGCGCAGCTGGGCAACTTAACCCTCAAAACATGTTGCAGCTCCTCTCCTGAGCCATTCCCTTGAGTTCTTGAGCTTTAGCCAAACCCCTTCTAGCGTGTTGAGCTTATAGGAAGCCTTAAACTTCTGGTAAAAGCTTTGGGACTCTAAGGTGGTGACACAGTACCAGGCCAAACCACACAGTTCTGCTGTGACCTTGTAGACATCTCTTAATATAGCACTAAGAGCTGCTTTTTCAGGAGCTGCGCAAGGGAAAACCAGAGGTGTGCAATTGAGAGACGTGCTGCGCACGGCACAGTCCCTCCTTGGGTGTTGGAGCTCCAGCCTGGGTGGTGAAGCTGGTTGGGAGAGCTCTGAGGGGAGTTTGGCACTGGGGAACAGCAGTGTCTATCGGTAAAACACGTTGTGTTGCCTTACTGAGGAAGGGTCTGTTTGTTCCCCCTGTCTTCAAAGTGTGTCTGTAGAGCTTGACCCAGGGGGGCTCCGGATACTCCTGCAGTGTGAACAGGTAGAACTGGCCTGTCCTCAGCTGGGCCTTTGAGCAGCTCTGGAGCTAAACCCGGCATCCCAGCGGAGTCTCCCATTTGGGGAGGAAGCAGTTAAACTTGTCAAGTTTGCCAGGAAATTGAATAAACTCAAAGCGGTGCTTAAGTCTCATGATGACCAGCTCAGAGCATTCAGTGGAGCCCGCAGCTAGAGCCAGGGAACAGTGCAGCAGTGTCTCCAGGCTCCCGCTTCCCCTCCCACCTCCATTTACAGCACTTCAGGGGAAAAAAAAGGATCGGGCTTGAGACCACAAGCTGGGAGCCTGAGGAGCCCAGTCGTCTGCCAGCTGGGCTGCCGTAAGTAGAGCGCTGATCGCTTCTGCTTGCCTTCTCCCTTACTCCTGTGTTTCCTGTGTAGGGTTCCTCTTTGTCACACAGGACCAAGTTGTACATGATGGGCAGGCAAGAGGCCTTTGCCTTTCCAACTTGCTATTTTTAATCTTTTTTCCCTTGGATTTCTCTCAGGAGATTTCAATTTAATTCATAGTAAATCTTACCAGGCCTTTTTCACTTCTTCAGGAGAACAGAGGGACCCCCTGACCCTCTTCTTGGTCCCAAAAACGCAGGTGGAGAGACCCCAGGAGAGGACCCCTCCAGCGGTGGTGTGACAGTCGGTGTGTGGCTGG
The DNA here is from genome assembly GCF_000710305.1 of Buceros rhinoceros silvestris. Lineage (NCBI taxonomy): Eukaryota > Metazoa > Chordata > Aves > Bucerotiformes > Bucerotidae > Buceros > Buceros rhinoceros. The sequence continues at coordinate 11,782 of NW_010412771.1, read as the reverse complement.
TGTGCTGGACTGCTGCAGCCAGCACCGGCTCTGCTGAGCACGTAACTAGCGTGAAGGAGACTGAGGAGGTGCTTTTTTAAGGCTCTGGTCCTTTTGGGCAGAGCCAGGGGAGTTGGTTTTATTTCTTGCTTTTTCCGAACAGGCATGTGAAAGGTGAGGCGATTGGGAAGGGAAGAGTTCGCTGCTCTAATGGACTCGGTGGTTAATCCCGTTAGACTTCTGATGTGGAAAAGGGCTTCGTTCCTTCGACTGTGGCTTTAAGGAAGCTCTATTTGCACACAGCGTTTCAGACTGAGCTGGTTTGTAAAGCACTTTCTGGGAGTTTGGCAGATCCTCCCCGTAGTCTGTCCTGTTTCTGCATGTCCTGAGTTTCCGCATTAAAAGACGGATCTCCCTCGGGTGTCTGGAGGAAAAACTCCGCTCTGTTGCGGAGTGGCAGGATTCTGGATTAACAGGGCAGAAGTGATACGCTGGGAGACTGGAGGGTCTGTGTAATGGCAGTCATCTTCTGGCTGAGACCTGCTTGAGAGGAGGGGTCCAGCTCATTGTTTCGCTTGGCTTTCCTCCCCTCCTCTGGGTCCTGGAGCTGTGAATGTGGCTTCCTTGTACGTACGAGATGAGGCAGCAGTGGTTAAATGTTGGTGGAGGGTGAAAGAAAGTCCTAATGCTGAACTTGAGCAAACAGTTTGTTGCCATCAGACCCTGCTGCTGGCTGCACGTCTCCCTGAAGCAGCTTGGTTTGCAGCGGAGGAAGAGAAACCTCTGTCTGCACAGAGCCTTCCCTCGTGCTGAGGTCGGTCCTGTGCCAGGAGGATGGCTTGAAGTGAGCAAAGTCCTGTGTGTGGCTCTGAGTCTAGCCTTTTTTTCCTGAGCATTTGAGGGGACTGTGAAATGGAGGTTGTGGCTGCTGCGACCTGGGGAGAGAGGGAAAGAAACAAGCCCTGGAGAGAATTTCCTCATTCCTCTCTCCTATCCCCCCCCCCGCCCCGTTTGTTTTCTTATGCAATAGGTTGCTGCAGAGCACAAAAAAATCCTTGCGTGTGTGTCTCTTTGAATCCTGCAGCATGGAGGCAGGTGCACCATGAGGTCTGTGCCCTTCAGGTGGGCAAAAGCATCAAAACACCCGAGCAGTCTGTTCCAGATCCGCTCTTTGGGTGCGCCCAGGAATTCACTCCAGTGCCTCCCTTTCTCTCTGTGCAAACATGTGGAGCAGGCGGCAGTCAGAGCTCAAGGCGCCCATTCAGACAAAAATACCTGCCGCTGCAGTGCTGGGTTTGTGCAAGACTAAACCTATTTAAAGAATTTGCAATAACAAACTTACATGTGTGGATTTTTTTTTCTCCACGTTTGGAGTCAGACTAGTTAAATCCAGCACCCTTCTTTTCGGATACGCACAGCTCCGTGTCAGCCAGCTTGTCCCGTAAGAGTCTGCGCAAACCAGAGGCTTGCAGCTTGAAATGCTACACGGCCGGTAACCTGCTGCTGCTGCCGCCCTAGCTATTGGCTTCTACCCCAGGGCACAGGCAGAGACCCCCTGAGCTGTAACCCAGAGACTGATTGTACTGAGGTGTTCCACTGGCAGCAATAGTTGTTTAAACAAATTCGTCCAGGTGTTGGTAACCGTCAGTAATACAGGAGCTGAACAGAGCTGAAGCAGCTCAGTCCAGGTTGTTTCCTCTTTTGCTGTTTAATACCCCATTGTTTTCAGGAGGGGGTTGGATTTGCTGGTGGAGCACTGGCATGGCAGGGGGGAAGGAGCATCAGGTGTGTTCTTTGTAACCGGTGCCAAGCCCCTGCCCTCCCCTTGCAGCTGCTTGAGAATACTTGACCTTGTTTGTCAAAACGCTGTAAAAGCCTGGAGAACACGATTAGATTCTGGCTGGGGGAGAAGGGAGGTTTTTGTGTTACTTCTTGCGGCACATTTGTCTCTGATCCCGTGGTGTAAAGCGCTGTGGCTGCTCTTCCTTCCCTGCTGCAAAAGAGGATCTGAAGTTTGTGTGTCTTGACAGAGGATTCCTTTCCCAAGAGTTTGTATTTTGGGGCTTCAGTTCTAGTTCTTGAACGTTTCATCTGAGGAACAGGGTAATCTTCAAAGCTATGAAAATCACAGCGTTAGTGCTGCAGGTGCAGGTGTCCTTCGGAAATTCTTTTCTGTGTCACATGAGCTGCTCCTTGCGTTAGTCTCTCTTTTTCCTCCCCCTGAACGTTTTTATGAGCTGTTTTTCTGGTCTCAATATTTAAGCACAAATTGGGAGCAGAGTGAGCTAAAAAATATTACGAGAAATACAGACAGGGGACACATTCTGCCAGTGCCATTCGATTATAGAACAAGGTGACTTCCCGGGGGAGTTACTGTGAAGTTGTCTAATGCCGTAAGAGACTGGCTACAAACTCCATCTGCGTTGAGACACAGAGAACACCTCAGCTGCGTAGTGCTGGTGTGGCTCGTTCCAGCTGACTCAGGAGCATACAGGAACTTACATTATTTAATCTCAGTGTTTGCAGGGTGTTTTAATTCTTTATCTCGAGATCTTCCCCAGCACTGCTCACTTCGTTTCTGTAACTTCCCCAAATCTTTTAACTTCTCTCATTGCTCTTCTCAATTTCACACCAAAGCGTTTGAGTTCCTGCCCGTCACTGGTGCTCTGCAGGGCTGCACTGGCAGGCGTGTTCTGGGCCACTGTCGACTCCTGGTGACTGTCTCAGACCAAACCAGCTCCACCATCTGCTGGTTGCCAGCTGGGCTTCTGTTGGCTAGTGCTGCTCTCAGTTTAGAAGCTCAAAGCTCCTGCAGAGGTTCATTTCCACTTCCCAATCTACATCTCTTCGTACCTCCTGTTCAAGCATCATGTTGTCTCTTAACTTAAGCTTTTTCCTGGCTGCGAACCCCTCTGATGGATGTACATCTCTCTCTTTTTTTTCTTTTATAAGCTTTAATTTGATAGTGACTGCACTTTTTTATTTTGCTTGGTGTTGAGCGCTGGCCTGGGAGGGCACACAGTATTCCAGAGAGGGTCTAGTGCAGCAGGGTGGTGCCTCCTTCCCTTCCGTGGTGCCTCACCCCTGCTATGCTAGGGCTGCCTCTGCCTGGCTCTGTCATGCTGACAGGTGTTCTCGGTTCTGGACTGACTGATATTCCTGGGTTGTTGTTTCTCCTCTTGCTGTTTCTACCTGGTGACTTTTCATTTCACACCAGAAATGTCCCTGGCACCGTCCCACGTCGTGCTGGGTGCAGGGTGTGGACGCCACATCCACATCTCCCCATGAGGTGTATTTTTATTTTTAACGTGGCTGTTTTGCAGTGACCAGACGAGGGGTTGGGACTGGCAGCCTTTTGAGTGTTCCTCTCATTGTGTGTGATGTGATTAAGGGGAGATGTGACAAAGTGAAGCTCATGGAAATGAAATTGGGTTGCCTGTGGCTAGTGCAGACCTTTGCCTGGTAAGAGGTCCTGTACCACCTAATATCATTTCTTTGTGAAACATGTTCCCAATAAAATGCATAACTGTCAATTAAGAGAGATAATTGTAATCTGCTCCTTTAATATATGCAATTTAAAGTGGGCTTGCCTCTCGCATGACTGCGATTGAGATGAGACCTGGGTTTTTTCCTCTTACAGATAAGAAATGTTCCCTTCTGCTGAGCACTTGTCCCCCTGGGCTGCCTCAGTCAGATTGCGCTGCCTTTCTGGCAAGAACACGTACGATGGTGCGGCAGTACGATGATGTAAAGCTCAGAGGGACACACCTCCTTCAACCTGTCCTGCTTGTGTCGCTGTCCTCCGTAGTCAGAGTGCAGGACCACGAGGATGCTTGAGCGGATTATCCAGTGGCAGCAGTTCTCAGTGGCTTAGAGTATTTTCTCTTGTAGTAGCAGCAAAGAAGCCGTATTCTGTTTACAAAAGTGCTTCTGACGATATTTTATGTTTGTTTTTCAGGGTCCCACTTTTCTCCGTGCCTTTTTGAATACCGCTGTTGTAAAGATGCCTCACGCCATGAACAGCTCCATGTCGCCAACCGCGCATCCTCCTGACCATCACCACTCAACCGCAGCCCCGGGACACGCTCACGGCTCTGACATGATGGTGAGTGGAAAAGTCATAATTCACCAGAGAGCTTTTCCTTGTCTGTGGTTCTAGGTTACCTGTCGTCTTAAAGACTGTGCCCTTGAGAGTCAGGAATGAAATTTAGCTTGAATCAATTCATTTCAAACACAGACCCCAGTGCGGCCCTCCTGGAATGAAGGAGTGGCATGAGACAACAGGCAACACTAAATGTGTTTCGGAGCTGGAGATCCTTTGGCAAAATGGTCTGTTCTTGCAAAACCCTTTCCAGCAGCCAGCCTGGTGTCTGCTTTCTAGCCAGCTAAAGGCAGAAGCGCCAAGTCAGGGTTTTCCTGTGAGAAGCAGAGATGGGTGGTGTTCTCCAGGCTGTTGGTGTTAGCAAAAGCCTAAATCAGCACTGAGGGTGTTGCAGACTGGTAGGACGGATTGTGCTGACCTGCAGGCGACCAGCCTCTGAGCCATTTGCCTCCTGAACTGGAAATATGCACTCGGTTTGGGTAGCACAGTACTGCCAGGGCTCTCTGCCACGCTGGTGTTACGGCTGTGTGGGTCCTCAATCCTGCTGCTCTTGCTGACTTTGATTTAAACAAGCTCCGACTTGTGCATGCTGGCACCCCTGAAGCTTTGTAGAGATCCTGGCCAGAGTTTCCACGGAGATGACCGTAGGGTCTCTGTTTGTGTAGCCAGTTCTTGGGAATTTTTCAGCATTTTCTGCCTTTTCTGAATGCTTTTGGAGTGAGTTTCAGATTATTAAATATGATGCTATGGTTAAACTTTGAAAGAAGAGGAGAGAGCATGCATTTCCATTTCAGATGTAGTCAGGAGTGTATTTTACAAGCCTTTGGTTAAAGTTTGTCTGCCAGTTATGTGCCCCGAAGAAGGAATCTAGAATCACTGCTTCTCCTTCTGTTTTAAGCAGTAAGAGAGTATTGTAAGCAGGAGAAGAGAGGACTAGAACAGCCTTCCCCTCTGGGAACATGGCCCAGTAGGGCTGGTGGGACTTGCAGCCCAGCATAGTCACTGGTGTCCCTGTAAAGGTCTTCATATAAAGTCACAGCCAAGCATTGGCCTTCCCTGATCCGTTACTTTCCACATAAATGCTGTTTCTTTACAAGTGTCGCATGCTCTTGTCTTCAATGGGTAGTTCCAGGGCCCTGCCTTACCCTGCAATCAAAACGGTGATGAATTGCACAAGATTTTGAGTTGATGTTGCACATAGAACTGTGAGGGAAGGCAGGGTACAGCGCCTGAGGCCGCAGACTGAGCACACCTTGACACGTGCGTGTCCCCGTTCCTCCCCTGATGCAGCTGTGGTTTAGGAACCAGGCTGTAACTCTCTTTGGTTTGTGCGGAGGTTTGTTTTAAACGTAAAATTAATTAAAGAAATGGAAGTACTCTCTAAAGGATGTTTTGTTGTGATTCCTGTTCTGGGGGTAATGAATGTCGCTGATTCTGAGGGCTGCTGAGATGAACTGTCGTGCTGATCTGCAGCAAATAACCTCAATTAAGCAGTGAGGTGCGTTCAAAGAGAAGTTCCTCCCGCTTAGTGAGCGCTTTACATGTGAAAACCCTGTGGGCAGCTGTGGTCAGGACATGCTAAACTGCAACACGTTTACCTGGATGGGAGTGTTCTGTGAGCTCCAGTGGCTGGGGGATCTCTGATGTCTCCCCTTCCCACTAAGCAGGTTCAGGAGCCCTTGTTTTCACCCAGGGGAAGCTGTGTCCTGCTTTACAGACAGTACTCCTTGTTGTACCGGTATTTAGGCCTGTTAGGAGGTTCCGCAGGGAGACACTGGTCTGCTGGCACAGTGCGGGATGGGACCATGAGAGAGAGCCATACCGGCCCTTATCCGAACGAGCTCGGGGAGAAGAAAGTGCCCCTCTACCCCTGCCCATGAGGAGGCAAGGACAGGCTTCACAGAGACATCTCCAATGCCTGACCCCTGCTGCTGAGGAGAAAAGGGCCTCCAAAAGTGAGGAGAAGGCACGTTTCTGTAGGGCGTGCTGTGAAGGATGATGCCTTCTGCCCAGGGGCACTGCCTGCTGGAACGGGAACCTGGAGCCTCTGTAGCCATGTCTCTTGCTTGTGAGTCTTACACTGGATTCACTGAAGAGTTTCTTTGAGTCTATCTGGCGGCCAACTGAAATGATCTAAGTTCTTGTTGCAACACGAACCCCCTCTGCTAAATCCTGTTGTGAGCTCCACGTCGGGAGCTACTCAGGCTCATTGGGCTGTTCTTTATGTTTTGGGCAGGCAATGACTTTCCACTTCAGCTATGAGAACGTGCCATTGCTGTTTTCTGGACTTACAATCAATACTCCTGGAGGTTAGTAAAACTGTCTTGTCCAGTCCAACCCCAAAGTTTGCAGCTGAGGAATGTTTCGGGTATCGCCTTGCTATTTATGCCAAAAATAACGCAGGCACGCTGCGCTGAGTCCGCTCTGAACAGCGGCTGTGGGTGAAAGAAAAAGGGAAGTGTTTGTGCGGTTGGAGAATTTGACTGGTCTCACTGGCAGAAGCAATTGCTGCCTTCACTTCACGGCTGAAATTCCAGTTAGTGTGTGGGTGACTCTCCATTCTCCCCCTGTACCTGCGTGCACACAGTGCTCAGCTGCAACCCCTGCGGGGTGACATGGCTCTTGGATCACTCAGGGCATTTTCTGGTGTGTTTTGAAGCAAATGTCTTTTGTTGCACAGACACAATGATGTTTCCTCTTTCTGTCAGAGATGGCTGGTGCTTTTGTGGCCGTCTTCTTCCTGGCCATGTTTTATGAAGGCCTTAAGATTGCCCGGGAGTGTCTGCTCCGTAAATCCCAAGTCAGCATTCGCTACAACTCCATGCCAGTGCCGGGTCCCAATGGCACTATCTTGATGGAGACGCACAAAACTGTTGGGTAAGAATTTCACTTCATTCTAAGACAAGTTTCTTCAGCAGCTGAAAAAGGCAGAAACTGGAACAGAAAACCTTGCTGCAGCCAGTATTACTCTCTGCAGAGTATATTGACTCCAGACTGGGACGCTGCTTGACACTGGAGGACGCTGTGCTGGAGTCACTTGGCCACCCTTTAGGGTGGGGGACAAAAGGAGGGAAGCAGTGAGGAGTCAGAATAGCTTGGTTTGTTTTATTTTTCCGGAGTGGTACCAAACACAGCTGGGGAGTTTCCAGGAACAGAATTGGGGTGTTAGAGCCAGCGACCCTCACAGAAAATACTTAGGATCCTTCTGTTGACAGGTAGTCAAAGCCTCTACTCAGAAAAGAAGCCACGTACTGAATGTGGGGGTACAGGGAGCTTGGAGAAGGCTGTTTCTCAGCCAAAAGCTTCGTCTTCCCAGCAAGTACCATGTTTTCTTAGTTACCAGTCAGCTCTGTTTTCTTTCGGAAGAAAACAGTCCCAGGTGACAGGAGCATGCAGAGGTCTGTGTCCAGCCTGCTCGGCTGTTATCTCCTCTGCCGTTTCATGCCCGCCTTGGCATCCTGGCAGCCCACGAGCTGAGTGTTCTCCGGGGGGATGTGCATTTTCTGCCTGTGTCTCCTGGGTGCTGACTGTTCTTTGGGGTTTGTCTTCTCAGACAGCAGATGCTGAGCTTCCCTCACCTCCTGCAGACCGTTCTGCACATCATCCAAGTCGTGGTCAGTTACTTCCTCATGCTGATCTTCATGACATACAACGGATATCTCTGCATCGCTGTGGCGGCAGGGGCAGGGACGGGCTATTTCTTCTTCAGCTGGAAGAAGGCGGTTGTGGTGGACATCACAGAGCACTGCCACTAACAGCGGGTGCTGCCCAGAAGCCTCTCTGCCCCTCTGCTCTCCCGAAGCGCAGCCAGCACGAGGACTGGACCATTCCTAAGCTGAACGAGAAACAATCTAAAGAAAATCAACGGGAGTTCACCACAGGTTCCTAGCTGGTGTGCCGGGGTATGGGGAGCTGAGGATGCTGCTCCCTTGCTGCGGGCTGGCAGCAGGGTTGGCTCGAGGCTCCCATGGCAGCTGTTCTTGGCTAGGATCTGCTTTGTTATTAGATTATGCCGTGATTGAAATTAGCTGGCTGCCAGAAACGTAGAAATTACTCTTTTTTTTTTAAAACAAACAAACAAACCATTTTATTTTTAAATTGTACATGCTCATTGGGAGGGTTTTATGGACAGTAGGTGAAGGTCAGAGTTGCCGAGGAGCCTACGTGTGTGGGTGCCTATTTTAGTTTTCCTTTTTTTTCAATACGGCCGTAATGCCAGGGGAGGAGAGGAGATCTGCCCAGCATTGTGGCTTTTGGGGCCAACGACACCTTCTGGTGCGGAAGGACTCAGCCTCTGAAGATTTGGTGCTGCACATCAGACACGCTCAGGTGTGTCCTGGCAAGGGAGTATTTTGACCTCAGTACGTGATGCTGCTGCTGCAGGGTGAGCCTGTCCTCCAAGCCCGCCAGAGCGCGATGAGGGTGGTTAATCTGCCGTATGTGGCAGCGTTACTCAGCTTTGAGTGGTAACGTTGGGGTTGGGCTGCTCTCGCCTCCCCAGTCATGGCGATACACGGAGTAGACACAGGTTGACAACTGCGTATTTACCAGGGAAAAAGAGTGTAAATGAACCATCAGACCTGCATTTATTTCCTGTCACGCTATGGGCCTAGAACTAGACTTTGGGTTTACTAAAACTAGTTCTGTAAATGAGACGAGCTAAACACTGATTTCCTGATGCTAAAGGTTACCATGTCTGAAGAGGACATTCCTTGGTGGAGATGAAGGAAGTTAAACCGCCGTGTTCCTGTAAAGGAGAGATTTGGGCAAGAGAAGAGGGAAAAGACAGGACTACAGCAGCCTTGGGTCTCTTCTCCGGTGAAATTTGGAGGAGTTTGAGCTGATGGCAAAGAACTCCGGACCCAGATGACTCCTTTTTGTCCTGGTGATCCTGCTGTGACTGTGTTAGCTTGGAGGTGCAGGGGTTACCGGTGCCGGTGGTGGACAAGTGGTGTGGCGCAGTGAGGAACTTCCCGCTCAGTGCTGGGAGCTCTCCACGTGCCACAGGCAGAGCCAGCTGCCTGCCCGCGTGGTGCCCGGACATGCTTGGGGCTTGCTAGGGAGCAGTTTTGGTGAGGGCTTCGGTACTAAACGCTGCTCCTTGCAGGGAATGTTGGGCAGAGCATGGTGCATAGCCAGAGTCTTCGTCTGCTTGGGATGCACCCGGCTGGTGCCCGGCTCAAGGGCTGGCGGTGGGGTTTTCAGAGGGGCACTGGGAAACAGGCACCACTTCCAGACTGGGACTGATGTCCGAGATGTGCCCTGAGAACAGGGAACCTTCTTGAGGCGAAAGCATCCGAGCCCAGGCGCTAGCAGGGTTTTCTCCCTGGGGGAGCAGTGGCTGTGGAGGGAAAGCTGCTCTTTGAAGAGGACTCCCATGCTTTGCCCCATAAGCCCTACGTGGGGAGCCCATCCCCGCTGATGTCGGTTCTTCACTGCCCTGCTACCACTCCAGCAGCACAGAGCCCCCGCTCGTCCTACTTCCCTCTTCGAAGGGCAGCGGGAAACCCACTGCTGCCGCCCCCAGGTTGCAGCACTGGAGCAGCTGCCTGGGGCTGCTGCTGGCCCTTCCTCTGGATGTTGTGTTTTCTCTGGGCAGTGCAGACACAGGACGAAAGGAGATGAGTCAAAGGCAGGCTCAGGTTTCTGAAGAGCTGCTTTCTGTAGCACGTGTGCGTCTGGGTGAAAGAGGCAAAGTTATTTTAACAGAAAAATTCTGGCTGCCTCATGAGAGAGAGAGGAAAAGCTCCTCCCAGCGTGACGTTTGGAGGGAGTTGGTCTGAGGCAGGCTGCAGGAGGACGCGCTGATGCCCTCTCTCATCTGTCACGACGGTCAAAATCTCCTGTCCCACCTCAGCACTCATGCGGGAGTGGAAAGCAGCCCCTGCCGATCCTGGCAGGAGCCGCAAGGAATCGTAGTGCTTGTCCGAGAGAACGGACACCGTTCAGTGCCGGAGGAGGGGGGTATGTTCTGAGCGCTTCACGCCGCAGGGGCCTGATCCCTGAGGGAGTTCAGAGCTGATGCCACCAACACCACCCTGACGCTTCCTCCTGCGCGTGCTGGGGTGTCAGGGCTGTCTGGTTGCAGGGTATAGTCACGAGTGGCTTTGTGTGATGACACTAGTTACA
>NW_010412771.1:814-1405 GCF_000710305.1 Buceros rhinoceros silvestris | reverse complement strand
CTTTCCCTAAAACACAACCTCCATGGGGCCGCCACCTTTCCTTGGGTTCAAGTGACCAGACTTGGATCCCCTGATCCACCAGAGATGGTGACCGGGAGATGGGGCAGCAGCTGTGGCTTTTACAGTACCAATTCGGTTCTTGTTTAGCTCTTCTGCCTCGCTCTGCTTGCAGCGCCTGTGCCCCTGGTGTCTCCCAGGTGTCCAGCAGGCGCCCCCGCTCCCTCCCCGCAGGCTGAGGGAGCGGCGGCTGGAGCGTGGTGCAGACCCGTGGGAAATGGGAGCCCAGGCTGGGCTCTGGGGAGAGGTGTGCCGGGAAGGCGCTGAGGGGAGGGTGGGTAAGGAGAGAAGGTGGAGGGCTGGGTCTTCTCTGCTGAGCTCGCTCATCCCGCGAGGCTCAGCTGAGGAAGGGACGTTTCCAGCCCGTGTCTCCCTGCCAGCTTTGGCCTTGCTTGCTTTTGGTTCATCCAGAGACACCACCTACCTCCCCGTGTCCCCGCCTTCCCCCGCTGCCCCGGGTGCCGCTGCCGGGTGCTTGGCCCAGGTTGCTGCTTGCTCCAGCAGTGGCTGAGCAAACCCCGGCCTCTGCTGACG
>NW_010412771.1:0-621 GCF_000710305.1 Buceros rhinoceros silvestris | reverse complement strand
CGGGGCGAGGACTACCGAGACTCGAGGGAGTTAAGCCCCTGCGTTAACACATGTGTCGCCTGCTTGCAGTGTGCTGTCCTGCGCCCGCCTTTGCGCCCCGACGCTGGTGTCCGCACGCTGTGCCTCTGGGTCAGCCCTGGCCATGGGCTGGGATCCTCCGCTGCCTCCAGTGCCTTCCCGGCGTGCCCAGAGCCAGCTCCACCGAATCCGCCCGGATTCCTCCCTCGGTTTACAGTGGGCTGTCTGCCAGTTTTGGTGTTGCTCTTGCTCTGTGTGGAGGTACTCGTCTGATGTTACTGTGAATGTCAAGAATCTCCTGTGTGTACATAATTAACCAATAAAATAGATGGCGTTTGACTGTGGTGGGTGTGCGGTTCGGCAGCACTCCCTGGTGCCGCTGACGTGGAGGCTGGCGGCTTTACTGCACCCTTTGGAAGGAGATCCCAACAGTGCCCCGCAGCTCCAGCCCTGGGAGTTCTCCGGCATCGCTCTCCTGTGTCCCCTGACAGCGCTCCGTGTCCGTCCTGAGGAGGCCAGGACAGCGCTGAGGAACAGCGTTCGCTGGGCGCACCACCAGCAGCAAGCCCTGAAGCTGCTGGCCGGGGAGGGGTGGGGAAGCAC
>NW_010412770.1:584-801 GCF_000710305.1 Buceros rhinoceros silvestris | reverse complement strand
CCTCCCCAGCGCATGGCCCCGCAGCCCCCCGAGCCACGCCGGACCCTTGATCTCCCCGGGACGGCTCCGACACACATTCCAGGACACATTAACCAGCCCCAGCCCAGCCACCCCAAGCTCGCGGCGTTGTCCTCTCACCCGTGCCGTGCCCGGCCGGCTCCCTCACCCCTCCCCAGATGGATCCCAGCGCCCTGCCGCACGCACCCCATCTGCAACC
>NW_010412770.1:0-267 GCF_000710305.1 Buceros rhinoceros silvestris | reverse complement strand
GACCAGGGGGCCATCTCCCAGGGCCCCCCCCCCCCCGGGTTCTGGCAGGCAGCGCTGGGCGCGGGCGTCATCGGAGCCCTTGGGTTGTTTGTTACAGCTCCCAACTGCCTCCGTCCCCGGAGAGGTTTCGAAGGCGAGTGACCCACGAACTGGAATGCGCAAAGCCTCCAGCAAACAGAGCCAGCTGCCTGCGCCCGCGCAGGGGGGGCGGCGAGGGGAGAGCAGCCGGCCTCATGGTGCAGCATGGCCCCGCACAGATAGGCACGG
>NW_010412769.1:0-10712 GCF_000710305.1 Buceros rhinoceros silvestris | reverse complement strand
CGGGTCCCCGGTCCCTCGCCGTCCCCATCAGTCCTCTCCCCACCTCTTGCGGCTACGGCTGAGGGCTGTCCTCGGTCCCTGGCCGCGCTGTGGGCTTGCTAGCGCTGGGAGCTGCCGGGAGAGACATGGGAGATGGACAAAGCGATGGGGATGGGGAGCAAACTCGTCAAGGCACTTAAATGGTCGTTGCTTCAGTGTGGGTTTTTTTTTGTCTTTTTTTGGTTTTTTTTTTGGGGGGGGGAGGCGTGTGGGGAATTCAGGACTGGAAAATAGGGAAGAGGGAAGTCCGCCTGGAGTGGGGACAGTGAGGGCTCCAGAGAACCTGTTTCTACCCTGACCCAGATTTCCTTTAATTCCGACACCACCTCTGTCCCTGGTCTACCCTGCTCCATCCATGTGGACCTGCTCCCTCTCCCTCTTCCACAGAAAACCGTCAGAATAAAGACCATCCCTGGATTGGAGGTGTAAAAAGGACATAAATCTCTGAATATTATCATGTATATTAACAGAGTGCCTATCATCTCTGCCAAAAACCTTGTCCCTGTACTTTATCCATAGCTGCATGAACAGCGAACAAAGTGGGAAGTACTTGCTTCAAAGAGTTCTCAGTCTTGAATCGGTCTGAGAGCAGGATTCAGACTAACCTGTGGCCATTTTTCTCCCACTGGCTTGCTGATGCCCTCTGCCTTATCTGTGTTCTGCTTTCCTGGTTAGAGCTATGCCAGGACAGGTGTCAAAATACAGGTAGTCCATTTTCTCTTCATCCCTTCTTGCTGCTGGACCAAAGGGTGCTTATGTTGACAAAGCATCATTAGCATTTAGAATTTATCACTCCTGTCCAGCCAAGAAATGATCAAAGAGGAAATCCTCCTGATGAAAAGAAAGACTGATATGTTTGTAATAAGATTTTGTGGTAGAGGCTAATGAACTATATGAATTACAGTGGCATTTTTCTGGGAATGCAGCAGGTAAAAGAATAGATAGAAATTTATCTCCTAGCAGGAAAAGAGCCTATATCCTAGCTTTACTTTCTGATATAGAATCCTAAGTATTTATCTGTATTTATCTATATGCCTGAAGAGTCCCTGCAAGGAGAGTTCCAAAGGAAGCTTTACAAGGAGCTACTGAAAAATTACAACCCTCTGGAGCGACCAGTTGCAAATGATTCCCAGCCGCTCACTGTTTATTTCACTCTCAGCCTCATGCAGATCATGGATGTGGTGAGTCTGTAACCTTCTAGGAAACTATTTCTTTAAAAGGCTGGATTTTTTTTCTTTCTAGAATGGAGATTTGTGATAGCAATGGAAGATGGCAAGATACTGGAAAGCGCAAATAATTCAAGACAAACACCAAATTTTGAAGATGGGGGCGTGTGTGTGTGTGTGTATGTGTCCTGGCCAAATTCTACATTATATTATTTCTTAAGCGTAAATTCTAGCTGCTGCATTCGCATCCACACTTGTTTAGTATGTCCGTAGATACTCCTCCGCAGTGCTTGGCAGGCTTGTACAATGCACTCTAGGATCTCTTGGGTTCAAATACAAGTAGCTTCAGTCTGTCAAAGTGACACAGAGATCAAACTACGTATTAATTTTTACTGAATTCAACCAGCTATGGCCACTAATAAAGCAGCTAATTACTTAAAACTAGTAGTTAACCTCAAAATGCTATTATATTTCCACAAGATGGTTAAATTTTGAGGCATGAAAAAGTCTGAGGCACAGCAAAACCCAGAAAGATGGGATTATCCATGACAAGTGGCTTGCTTTCTGTTCCCTTACAAGCTGCTGATTGCCAAAATCCAGGCATTGTTCATCTGTAATCTGAAGGTCAGCACGCATACACAGAACTCCGCAATTTTAAATGCTCATAGTTTCTATGCACATTTTTACCAGTTATACATTTATTAAACCTGAGGTGAAAACTAGGGTGTGTATTTCCAGTGTGATATTCACTATTTGCTAAAGTCAGAGTAGGCGGTCGTCGTCAGTGAGCTGTTTCAGTGTCAGTGCCAGTAAAGCCAACAGGCAAAATACGGCAGTTCTACCCTTGCTTACTGCAGTTGAGTTTTAATATATGTGGTACCAACGAGCAGAACAGAAGCTAAATGGAGTCATATACTCTTTGAATAACAGAGAGTATTATGCAGAGCTCAACCATTTCAAAAGGTGCTGGCTGACTGAACTTGGTGCAGCCTGTGGCTGTCCTGCATAGGCACCTGAGAGCTAGGAGAGGACAGCCAGGTATTAGACCAAAACTTTGATGTGAGAGAAATGCCTGTACTAGTGGGCCGATGTAACAGATGACACTAACATCCCACTAACTGTATGTGTTATTAATGATGGTTATTACGGTTGGGCTTAGAGATTTTGAAAAAAGGGATCTCCTGAACTCTGAATTCAGGATCTCCTGAACTCTGAATACTCTGCAGACACAAGTAGTAGGTAACTCCTGGCACAAAGAATCAGTCTAAATAGACAAGTAAGCAAGAATGCCTTTGGACAACAAGAGGAAACAGAAAAAGTGTAAAAGAGAGGAACAACACAAAAGGAATACATTATACTGTGTTAATAAGTCATATATTAATTTCATTATTTATCTTCTAATCAGATTCCTTTAGAACATGCCAGGGTAACACAAAGAAAGGCATTCGAAGTGAGAGTCATGAGGATGGAGCAGGTCAGAGGAAAGTAAGAAAAGGAAGCTGAAGCGAAGAGAGTGAAGGGCAGCATGGGATAGACAGCGCTTCAAAGGTCTGAATGCCTGAAGGCCCCCATCTGGGCTGCTGCTGTAGTTATTCTCACTGGCTCAAACCTTCACGGGTCTCTTGCCATGTACAGCAGAGAAGGGGTAGAAACAACTCCTCTATTCTCTTGGCCCCAGATCATCTGTGTAATGGAGCTTTGGTCTGGCTCCTCTTTTCAGTGCATCAGACCCCTTAGTGGCTTCTGCAGCAGCTTCTGCTGGCTGGAGTCTTCAGTTGTAGCTATACATTCTGAATATCTCTGGTTTTAGTTCGATTTTTATCTTTGGCAGTAATGGGCAATATGCTCAGGAAAGTTTAGCCAGTTCAAACTGAGCACCTGAACAAAACTCCACATTTTAATGTATCTCCACAGGACTCAGCACAGAACATGGTGCTTCAGCTGAATCTTAAACCCGGCTTCAATAAAACCCTTTCCCAATCATGGACTTCATTTACAAGGCCTTCTTCTGTAGCTCCCTTTTGGGAAATGACCTCCTGCTGCAGCATGTGGCTTGCCACATCTACTGGAAAAACCTTTGATTTGGTATAGGACAGAATCCCTTCAAAGGATTTTTGTACAACTCTTTTTGTACAACTGTGTCATCAGGAAACATTTCTCTAGTGCTCGTAACCAGGATAAAACCCCTGATGCTGTGGGGTTTTTGTCATTTGTTTGGTTTTGTTACTGTTAGCACTATACTGCATACAATTTATTTCAGAATTGTTTCAGAACAGGAGAGCTCAAAAAAGCATTTTGATCCAAAATAAACCAGGGCTGTGAACAGTTTTTTTCCCCAGCTTTCAGAAATTGCACTTCCGATGTCATTCTGTATAGACACATTTGGCCTGAATATGTTAAGCTAATACGTTTCTAAGTGTTAACCTCCCTGGGAAATGTTTTTTGTATAGCTAAATTCTCCTAGTGATGACACAGCTTACAGAAGCTTTCTTTATGTCATCAAAACCATTTCCTGAATAAAATAAGATGAATGCCCATGAGACCTTTTTCCTACTTAAATTGTGTCTATACTATAAAGTTTTCCTTTGCATTTCTGTGAGTTAATAGTGGGGCTCTCTCTTCCCCAACACTCCTGACATGGCTATAACCGTGTCCTTCACTACTGGTGGCTGTTGGAGACACAGATGGCTAAAGGCCAGCAGGCACTCAGCTTCAGAGTTAATTTCTTCTGGAGTTGTCAAGTTTCATTAAAAACCATACAATCTGAAGGGCAAATGTTCAGAGATCACTAGGCACTCTGGATATAGTCAATGACAGGTAGTCTTGGCTACTATGATTCAAAAGGGAGTTTTGGATCCCATGTGCCTTTCAAAAAATCCCTTCCTAATCGATAAGAAGCAATGGGTTTTGTACTGGTGATTTAGTTACAGCTCATTCTGCGTGCTATAAAACTGACCACATTTCTTTCTCAGAGACCTGGGATTGACAGGCAAAGAAAGAAACCAACCATGAAGTAAATTAAGCTTCACACTATAAAACAAATGGATTTTCTTCATTGTCAACAAGAAGCAAATGCTGGTGGGAATGACAGCTACTTGCCATAACAATTACTGGTTTAACAAGCTAGAAACAAAACATGTCACCATCATATTTTCCTGAGGTTTATATATTCACTTTAATGGCTTCTCAGCTGATACCAGCTGTACTGGGATTTAGACCTATCCAGAGCAGATCTGTCAAATCCCTGCCAGAACAGACTGAGCCAGGCTGGGTCCTGCTTGCTGCTATTCCTTACTTGGTCTCTTCCAATCCACTCTGACTTTGCTCATAGGAAAGAAGGGACAGTAAATGAAACCTTTTCCAGACAGAGTGTATGTCTCCTGCCTTACATTTTTAGTTTAACCCTTTTCTTCAAAAACAAGCAATTATTTCTACTCTATGCTTGCAGATATGTTTTTCTTTTTAGCGATATTGCATATTAATATGCATGCTAGTATCAGGACTACATAATGAGGGACCTGTAAGTGGCAATTGTCCTGAGTTAGCTTATTTCACTAAAAAATCAGAGTTAATAAACTGTCTAATGAGAATGCAAGCTGGCATAGTAAATTGTACAAGGTGTTGCTAAATGGGGAGGGAGAACAGTGGCAGCATGAGAAAAATGCAGTTTGGGGACATATGAATGGAGAGCTAGGAAACTGGGTAAGTGCTTAGAGGAGGCGGGAAGGCATGGTAGACCTGAGAGACAGCAAAGGAGTTGGAAGAAAGGTGGAAGAAGATGGGGGCGAATGCAAAGAAAGAGGTTTGAAAGGAGTCGACTTTAAAAAAGCTTCTGTATCAAGTTAGTAAGACTTTCAAGATAGAGATCCTAGGTATCTTTCAGTTTGCTTTATTCCTGTATTCCTTAATAGAATGCTCTTAAACCTTTGCAATTAAATCATCCTGAAGTGAAAGCAAAGTTGAGACAGCCAACTGGCCAGAAGTGCTTGTCAAGAGTTATAGCATCAGAGGATGAAAAAAGAGGTTTCTTTTGCTTTTAATAAATATTTGTTTCCATTTTCATGAAATGAGAAATGCCATGCAATTTGACGAAAGAAATGAAAAATAACCTACTTCCTCTCTGAATTGCTGAAATCTTGTTGCAAAACTCCTTGCAGGAAAGCGATGTACATTGAACTAATAATCTGCTAATAAACATTTCTGGATCTGAGTCAGAAAATGTTTGGAAATATCTGAGGGAGTTCCACCCCCCAAAATCAGAAGATGACACCTCAGAAATGCAAAATAATCATAGATTCATACTGCAAATGACTACTTAGAGACAGACATAAAGAACCGAGATACAGTGAGATACACAGGGATAGTTCAAACTTAATTCTTACTACTATGCAAACAGGTAGAAGAATCCTACAGTCTTATCTGAGTTTGTTAGGGGCCTCCAGAGGTCACTTAGTCCACCCCTCTGCTCCAAGTATGTCTAAATAGATCACATTACTCCAGTCTGTGTCCAGTCAAGTACTGAACGCTTCCACAGACAAGAGATTCCAAACCTCCAAGCCTGCGTCCAGTCAAGTACTGAACACTTCCACAGACCTGCCTGGGCAACCTGTTTCAGTATTCAACTATCATCGTGGTAGTCTTGTAAGCAGAACCTCCCATGTTCCAACGTGCGAACAGCACTAAAAAACACTTCTAGAAAAACGAGGCACCCTTCTTTCTTCAACAGAACTGGGTACATGTCATAAAGATACTTTTGGTGAAGTATACCAGATTTCTTGACTATTTGCAATAAGGCACATGTTTTGACTTTAATGAAGTCTCTCTGAGTAACATTTTTAACAGAAGACGAAATAATAAGGCCTTGGTAAACCAACATAGCAGAAGCGGTTAGAAAATCTTCAGAGTAGTTGTCAATGGTTCACTGTCAAAACGGTGAGATTTAGTTCCATAGTGAGATTCCTCAGGACCCTATACTGAGTCAGTGTTTTCATTTCATTTCTTCTGGAAGACAGAATAAGTAATATTTCTAGTAAATTTGCAGATGATGTAAGTCATCAGAGAATACTGAGGGCAGAACTAGAATTTAACATTGTCTTGTTGTAAAAGTAGAGTAAAAGGACTTGTTTTTTTCAAAGCCTAAATTCTGTGAAATTTTGAATACTGACAGGTCAGTACCGCCTCTGTATGAGGGCAGATATTTTTATTATTTTAATCATTCCAACAACTATAACTGTAGTCACAGTCCAGACTCTCCCTTTACTAGATGATATGTAAACACAACTGAAAAGATAATTTTTGTTCCAAAACATTTACAAACTAATTATATTTTGATAGACTAGATTCTTTTAACATCAGAAACATTTAAATCATAATAACTGTTGAAGCGTACAAGACAGCGTACAAGAATTATCGCACTGGGGTCAGACCAATGGCTTTCTGATAGTAATTTTCATTAATATGTCGTTTTAGACTTTTCTAAGGAAATTCAGCAGTTTTACTGTGCAAGTGTTGAAAACATCATTGTGTTCTGGGGCTTTCCGGTTTGAATCTAGGATTTACACAAACTTTCCATGTGGAACTTGTGGCACTATTTTTGTGGGTTTCCTAAGCTGATCTTAGCACTCCGCTGCTGAAAGAGATGATCTCAGTAACTTCTGGCTTGCACCAGTGCCTCTGGGACTGAGCAGTTAGCTCTACCAGTTATCTGAGTCGTCATTTTTCTAGATGACCTGAACTTACTTTGGATTTTGATTAGCTCCAACTGCTCACAAACCTCTACCTGTGGTTCTTCTTCACTTACAACCTATCATATTTTTAGCAAAAATCAAGCTAGTTCCACCTCTATCTGAGCCAAGTTGCTAAACTTGGGAGAATACTGGATTAATACTATCTTAGCTTGTGACTGCTGTAGCAATATGTAACGGTGAAAACATTTTGGTCAACTCTGATCATAAATGATTTTATTTTTTTATTAGTAGAAGAATCAAAATTTAATAGCTTATTTAAGAAAATTGAATTTAGTTATTTATTTATATGAGTATTCAAGTTCTTATGTTGCATAACACCGTTAGTCAGAAATCTTTTACAGTTCCTGCAGACGTTTACTAGCTAATTAAATAATTCACTACACAACAGTTTTAACTTATTTTCCAGTATCTTCTGTTTCTTTCTTTAATTTCTAGTTAGGGGAAAGAAAAGTGCTGAATAGTTGTTGGTATGTAGAGAGCAGCAGCAGAATCTCAAGAGAAATCTTGTTCCTTTAGGCTGTTCAACTCACTTGAGCAGACCAAAGAAAAAATGAAAGCATGCAAAGTTTCTTATGTTTATGTGAACTCAGTCAAAGTTTGCTCATCTTACATTGCCCTTGGCTACTTGTATGACTTAAGATTTATATATTCAAGGGCTTTCGTCCTTGTTTCATTTTACATAGTGTGGCACAGTTGACTTCAATGACTTACCTACAGTGCATAGCAAAGCCTCTGCATAAGAATCTGCAACTCAGTATTTGCAGTCAAATATCCTGGACCCGCTAGGCAAGATAGTAGTGTGAAATATCTTGAAATTTTAAGAAGAAAATTATGCTGTCATTCAAAAAAGCAAAACAGCTTCTGTAAAGAAACAGACTGTAAAACAAACATCTCCCCACCAAAAAGAAAAAAAAAAGAAATTTAAATTTGGAAAGACAAATAAAACAATAAAATCAAGAAGCTCATTGAGAAGTGGTGCTAAAGAAGTTTCTAAGCTGTTTATCAAACCTCAGCAGCCTCTTTGCAAACAATGGTTGTGGCAGAAGCTCATGAAATCTGCATTATTCTTTTAATTTTTAGCATTCATTTGTATACATTAGAAAAAGTCTCCTGAAGCTTTATTTTGCTCTCTCTTCGCTGCTTGATTTTTATTCCCTCCACGCTAAAGGAAGAAACTATTTGCACTTTCATCTAGCAGCCATTTCCATTCTACCATGATTTATTTCTGCGAGTTTAGAAAACTGGATCAGTGCTGGGATATGCTTTCTGATATTTTTAGTTAGTTTAATACCTAGGAAAGCTACTGGATTGTAACAGAAACCAGAGTATTCTGCTTCCCTGTGAAATATGAAGAACAGATCTTTTCAAAGAAGTCTGAAATATGCTGATAATTGATCTATTTAAACAAGCAGACAACACCTCTCCCCACTGTGGTGAGATTCTGATGTACTAAGAGAAACTGCAACCTTATTTCTGTGATATTTGTCCATTTTTCCTGTGCTTCTAAGTATCTTTTGGCTTTATTGACTAACTTTTCCTTCAGTATCTTTCTTTTACCTAGTCTTCTCAAACAGTGTTAGATCTGGAAAGGTATCTTAAACACAGTCTATATTCTGTAGGATGGAATGGGAAGCAATGACTTTATACCCTCTAAAGACAGGAAGGAAATAAGGACTGAGTGAAGGCTATAAAAACCCTTCCTGATAAGAGTTAACTGGAGGACATTCGAGATGTTCACTGTATGTGAAAATCAGAACTTCTGTTCTGCTTTCTGGTTCCAGGGGAGAGGTCTTTGGAATTGTAATACAAATCCTTTGGGGTTTTTCTGTTTGTTTGGTTTTTATTATGAGCAGAGCAAAGCAGTTTCTCTACCATTTTTCTCATACTTTGTGATATAAATAATCAGCAAGAATCATAAAAGCTCAGTACCTCATTTCTTCGTTTTCTAACTACATTGGTATGGATGCCCCATTAATGAAAAAAGTGAGGAGACATCTATGAGTTGCCACTTGTGATGAAGAAGTTTTGCATCCGTACTGTGAAAAGTATGATTAAGGTCCTGTAAACCAGATTCTGTTGTGACAGATTGCTGTAGAGTATGGGGACCAGGATGTAAAGCTTTCACATTTTACACAGGTCCTCTTACTAGAACAACAGAATTTGCAAACTCATATCATCTAGTAATGATGAACAGTCCTCACTAATCAGCTAATAAAGGCAAATTACAGCACAAGACATAATTTCTGGGAGCCAGGTCTGGCTAGCTAATACTTGTTCTCATGCAAAGCTTTTAATTCACAGGAGTCTGAGGACAGAAATTAATATACTTCCTGTAATACTGAGACTAACTCCTCTTTTTAGAAAAGACTATATACAGTTAAAATGACAATATTTGAGATATTCAAGTAATAGGCAATAAGTCATGTCACTATTTAATACACAAGTTCATATCCTTTGTTTTGACCAATATGGATCAGCTTGTTACAGTCAGTGGAGATTTGTGTGAAATGTTTGAAAGCCCCATATTTTCATTTAGCAATATTCTTGTCCTTAGGTAGTGCAGCTATACTGATCTGCATTGGCTGAGGATCTGGCTCCATAAAGTACAAGTAAAGTATCAGATCAGCATTTTCAAACCTCCTTTGGCTGTTAAAATTATTTTCCTGTTCCAATTCTGCTGGGAGACGTGCAGATTCAGTCCTAGCCATGGCACGAGCTGATGCACCCGGCATGTGCAGTTGAGTCTCTTGGCTTCTCTGCTGTGGTTTTTGTGCACACACAGACTAATTACATGCTCTATAAATCTTCATTGTCTATAAATCTGGTGCTTCTTGGGGAAGCCTGTTTTACTGTGCACTTAAAAATGGGAGTTGACTGGGTTCTTCCTGATTTGATATGCCTCTGACTGCAGTGTCAATGTGCACTGAGGAAGGAGTTCAAAGGCAAGTGTTCTTGCTGGACCTGTTTCTTTTCTGGGAAGGCTTCTGGAAGGGCTCTGGGCTGGATGAATTATCTGGGGAAAAGCAACCCACACCTAACCATCACAACCTGTGCCCTCCTCCTGTAATGTGATCTGCGTGGGTCCACAGGCTGGCAGGAAGGGTGCTGCCACAGTTCCAGGGACAATGGCAAGGGAAGGCAGGGAGTGCTGCTAAAGCAATGCTCCTAACCTCTAACACCATCCTTGGGAGCACCTGTGTTACCAGAGGAGCTTGGGGACTAGATTAGATTACCAGTCACGGTTTAACGTTTTTAAATGGGAGTGCTGATGAGCTATGGCTCTTGAACAATCAAGGAGGTGGTATTCTGTTTCTGTTCTGTTTCATCTTAGAGCTGTATTCTCAACCGGGCAGACAGTGCCTACTTTTCTCTCTGAAAAGCACACACTATAAAAAGTTTCCAGGATTTTACAAATCTAATAGTGCTCATGGCAGTTGAACAAAGTATTGTCAATGGATTGCAAGCAAAAACTTTTCTCTCTATGAACAGTGTATTAACACAGAAACATTCAAATGTTAATTACTTCAGATTTAGATGATGCAGATGTGAATTCTTCAGTTTCTCCTGAACTCCTCACCACGTTCGCCTGAATAGACTACTAAACAATCCAACTGTTCCCAATCTAAATATATCTCTAAGTTACAAAAAGGAAAAAAAAAAAAGGAAAAAGATCTCACAATGGGCTGGCAGCAGGAAGCATATATATACAAGCATTTATATAGAAAAAGAAAGCCTTTAAAATTCACTTACAATTTTAATT
>NW_010412768.1:0-253 GCF_000710305.1 Buceros rhinoceros silvestris | reverse complement strand
GGGGAGCAGGTGGCCGAGCCGCCGTCGCTGCTCCTGCCCGTCCCGCAGGCCGCCCGCTGCTGCTCTAACCCACCGTCTCCTTCCCAGCCCAAAGGAGCCGACCGGAAGCAGAAGACGGACCGGGAGAAGATGGAGAAGCGAACGCCCCACGAGAAAGAGAAATACCAGCCTTCCTACGAGACCACGATCCTCACGGAGGTGGGAGCCCGCGCGGGGCGAGCCCAGCACGGGGCCTGAGGAGCCGGCCACTCAC
>NW_010412767.1:12902-20582 GCF_000710305.1 Buceros rhinoceros silvestris | reverse complement strand
GGAGCCCCCCCCACCCCTCTGCAGTCACGGGCCCTGGCCGAGGGCAGACAGATGTGGTGTCTGCCCCTTCACCTGCAGGGCTACAGGTGTTCGGCAGCTGGTGCTGCCTGTGTCTTTTTAACCAGTGCGGGGTCAGTTGGACTCGGGTGTTGCCAGAGGAGAGGGAACGCTGAGCTCTGCCAGTATTTTTGCTACTGTGAAGTGTTGCTGCTGGGCTCTGTTCAGGTGATGGCACAGCAAGAGGTGCTGCCTCACTGCTCCTCGCCCTTTGTTTACCTCCTTCACGAAGGAGCTTTGCTGTGCTGCTTTGCAGAGAAATTGTTGTTTCGGTCCAGCTGTTGAAATACGAGGCAGTAACAGCATATTTTTGCTCTGGGAGTAAATTCTTCCGGAGTAAATAGGTTGTTTCTCTCAAGGCTTATGGCCTCCAACTGGGTTGGTTTGGTCAGGGTTGCCACTGGGTCCCTTTCCCACTCGTTTAGTGGAAAATTGATTCCTCTTCCACAACAAAGCTTAACGTTGCTGGCCGTCTGCTCTTGGAAGGCTAATTCTGCCTGTCGTCTCCCAGTTGGTACAGCCTGAGCTTGCAGGACCTTCAGGATCGCTGGACGTGCTGCCGAGTTCCTCCACTGCAGAGGTGGGGTGAAGCCGATGGAATGCTGCCCCTCGAGCGCTTCGGCTGTAAAGCATGACAACTAGAGGAGCTGCACCCTGCCAGACCGTCTGCGGGTACCTTGTGCAGCAGAACTGAGGGGGTGTGTTGTTATTCCTCACACAAACCCATGGTCAGTCAGAGGGCGTGGAGAGGCTGATCCAGGGTTTTTTTCACTTTTGTGAAGGTTGAAGCCCATCCCACAGCCATGGCTGTTGGTTTTTGCCCTTGTCTTGTTCCTCCACGCAGAAACGTTGATTGCCTGGTTGCAGTCCCTTGCCGTGGGCAGGTACAGGTGTGTTAGAAACTGGCCCGTGAGAATCTGTGAAGCTAAGGCAGCTGTCGGGCTGTTTTGTAGTGCTTGCAGCAGTGAATAATGCGTGTCCCTGCGGAAGGTGTGTCAGGTTCCTCATCCCCTTGCTCTGAGCGTTGGTAGTTGGTGTCTTTGTAATGGTTTGAGTTTACCTCTCCCTCTCTCGCCCTGCTCTTGGCTCTGCCTAAGGGGCTGGTCTTAGAGCAGCTGGCCCTGGCTGTGTGGGTGATGGCCCCGATGGTCAATGCTGTGGGGATGTTGGGGGTGCCTTGTGGAGGAGGCTCTCAGGGGAATGTCTCATTTTCCTGACTGCTTTTTACCATACTTCTTTAACAGGAAGCAAATCTCTGCCCCCGCCCCCGCCAAGTGTAATCTCAATAATTTCTAAGATTTAGTCTTTCTTGAGACATCTTTAATTTCTCAAGAGCTTCTCCAAAGTCATAAACTTTTACAGGTGGATAATATAAAGTGTTTCTCTTTAATGGTTTGCGTTGTTTCAAGAGGGGTTTGCACGAGCAAGTGAACTTGTTTTGGGGAGATGGCCAGGCTGGGAGCTTGGCCACCGGAGCAGGCCTTTCGTTCCAGATGAAGCTGCGATGTCCTGGCCCATACAGAGGTACCTGTGGGTACCGTGCACATCAGCGTGCGGGAGAAGCTTACCCTTGCGAAGGAGGGGAGCGGGTTGGACCCTGCGCTGCGAGTGAGCCCTGGTGAGGAATGTGGACTGTGTGCTGGGTCTGCGAGCAGGCATGCGTAGGGAGGCTTCTCTGAGAGTGTCTTAAAGAGACACTGGCGGGTGCTGTGGCTGGACGTTGCCTGGGCTTCAGGGCAGCCGGGAGGGCTTGTTCTCCGTGCCCCGGTAAGTAGCAGTGACAGCGTTTCTCCGCTCTCACTCCGAGTTCCTGCCGGGGCCTGTGGAGTCAGCCCCTGGTGTTGGTGGCTTTGCCCTGGCCTGTGAAGGCAGAGGCAGAGCTGTTGGGGCCCAGCAAGCTGTGTTAGGGGCGGGCAGGGTGGTCGGGGTGAGTGGCCTGCGTGTAGGCGAGGAGCAGTGTCTGCTGCGGGCCGGGTGTCGGTGACGGCACACAGGGTTTGTGTGGGGCGTTCTCAGCACCCTCAAAACCCGTGAAAGTGGAGTTAGGCTTCACCCGGAGAGTGGTGGTGGGACCAAAATCCTGTCAGGAAGTGCAGGGCCCTGGTGTCGCGGCGTGCTGCGCGCGCTGTGCTGGGCAGTGCCTGCCCCAGCCAGCCTCCAGCCACCCCCCGGCACGAGCCCTGGCTGGAAGTAACAGAGCTGGGGAAAGGTGACCAAGCCATCAGCACCCGGGGAAAAACGTGGTGCCGTGGGTGTCAGCTTGTGACACGAGCAGCCTCTGATTCTGCTTTCTAGTATCTTAGGCTGGTGCAATATGTTTTCCGTGCGATAGGACAATGCCTTCAACTTTCCCTTATATGGGAAAATCTGGTAGGCAGCCCAGCAATCTGCCGATGTGTGGCCATTAAATGTTACCATTGTTGTGCTGGACGCGTCCACGAGTAGGAAATACCTGGGACGCCGTGGCCGGGCTGTGCTGTTGGAGGCAGGTCCCTGACAGCCGTCTGGGGCAGGGGTGTGGTGAGCTCTGGGGAACGCCTGAGCACAGCGGCTCCTTGGGGAGTCAGCTGAAGGCTGGGAGAGTTTGGTGCCTGGGCACAGCGCCCCTGCCTACACTGCCCTGGGGCCCAGTGCTCGGGGAGGAGCTGGGGGCCTTGGTGCTGGCACCAAGGAGGACAGTGGAGTGCTTGACCCATCCTTTGTGCAAGGACCTTCCCGCTGCGGAGGAAGTGCTGCCTTGAGGCTGTGGGGTGCTGGCTGCTTCCCTGTTGCCTCCAGGGACTGCCAGCCTGTAGTGAGTACAAATCCTGCTCTAACAGGAGCAAAACGCTCTTTTCATCCCAGAAAAGAAAGTGAGAAGTGTGGGAACCGAGTTCCAGTCCCTCGTTGTTTTTCATGTGGGCGCTGGAAATGTGCTGCAGAGGTGCACGGGGATTGGATCAAGGAGTGCGGGTGTTATCACGACGGTGAAGATCTTGGCTTGGCCGTGGGGTGCACACCACGTTTTCCAGCCCTGTTTTCCCCGTGGGGGATGCTGCTCAGCAGCAGTCTTGTCGGTGACACTAACCTCTGTCCTAGCAGGTACAGCGTGTCTGCTGAGTCTTGCCTCTGCCCCAGCTTTATGCAGCCCTAATGTTGCCCTGGTACAGGTAGTATTATCTCGTTGGTTGTTTTAGGGTGTTTTTGTTCTGTTGTTATTTGGTTTGGGGTTTTTGGTGTTTTTTTTTTTAAGTTGTATTTTAACTGGTGGGATGAAGTTCAGCTCTCTTCTGATGAAGCTTTCTGATGCTCGTCTGGCTCTTCTGCTGTTTGGCTCCCTTGTTACAGGAAGTCTGGATTGAAATGCAGGTAACTCATTGCTTCCTTTTGGGGCGACTTGGCCAAAAGTGAGGGAAAGTTATGCCTGACAGTGTCAATTTGCAGAATATTTGTGTTTCCTAAGTGTTTCCTTAAACGTGTGGGATCCGTGGAGCCCTGCTTGGCGTTAGTGTAAATGGGGACAATACCTGGGGTCAGGCTGCTGCTCACCCAGCCCTGTGAACTGGCTGCCGGTTCCTGCTAAGGGGCTTGTTGCTGCAGGGGCGGGACCGGCGGTGGAGGGGCGAGGTGGTTTCGTTCAGTATCTTATGTGGTCCTAAAGCAAATGTTTGAGTGCAGCCTGGGAGCTCCAGCACAGGAACATGACATGCTGCGGGGAACCCCAGGCCAAGAGCCTGTGCAAAGGCCTGGTGGGGGCAGCTCAGCTGGGTGTCCTGTGGCTGGCCTGGGGACAGGAGCTGCAGCACTTGCTGCCCTCAGGGCTGCCAGACTCTCTGGGTGTGAGACCCCCACACCTTCCCCCAGCAGATACCACATTTGCATTGCTTTGAAGGCAGAAGCAGAACTTCAGCTAACTGAAGGACTTCAGCTACCAGGTCCTCCAGGTCAGCAGGCACTGCTGAGGGTTTTGGTCCCTCCGTGTTGGACCAGGATAGACATTTATTATGGAGACAGAGCTCAGTTTCCTTCCAAAACCTTCCCGTTGTTTAACCTCGCTTCAGAAGTCGTGAAGCTAATTAGACAACCAAGTTGGTTTATGTGCTTTCTGGTTTTCAGTTTGCACTTTACCTCGATGGCTACCTGTGAAGGTGAATTCCAGTGCTGGCAACATGCTGGAGTGCTGCACGCAGAAGCAAGGGCGATGAGGCGTTAGGGGGGACTTTCACCTTTTTGACGTGTAGGTGGGTGAAGTTTTGGTTCTTAAGAAACATTAATGCCTTGTTATATATGTGCATCGAGGCAGAATTAAAGTTAGTCCTAGATACAAGAATAAATATTAGTGCTTTGCTATAGACGTGCTGTGAAAGCTGCTGTTTCTGTGTGAGCTGCTGCCTTGAGTTCTCTGGGTCTTGTGCCCAGAGCACCTTTAACCCTAAATGTTTCACCGGCTTTAAAATGTACGTAAGATATAATGAAGCGTAAGTGTTTGGTGTCTGTTAATCGAGGGTCGGAGGAGAGCGAGCCGATGCCTTCACTGTGCGTGCATGGTGCATCCCTGCTGCACCCTGAGCTCGCTTTGCCCGGGAAGGAGAGCGGTGGGCGGGGGAGCGCGCAGCCCCGTGCTCTTATTTGTATGCTTCTGTGCTGCTGCTTTAGGGCAAGCAAAGCCCCGTTTCTCAGTGATCCTGCTCAGTCCCCGTAGGGTGCCCCTCACCAGGGTATCTGAGCTCTTCCCGGCATGCACCTCTGTGCATGCATAAGGCAGGTTTCTCTCCTCCGCTGCAGACAGCAGAGACTGTGCTCCGTTTGTTTGCTGCGCGGTGATGGTGTGGGGAGGCTGAGCAAAGCAAGGTTTGCGCCTGCTGTGAAGGTGCTGAGGTTTGTGGTTACCCTGATTTCTTCAGTGGAGTGAATGACTGCTCCACCTCCGTGCTCCGGAGGGTGAGAGTTTCTGTCTGAGAATAACATCGCTATTTGGAGTTGGTCCCACATTGTGCTTTGAGGATGAGGACTAGGGTCCTGAATCCAGAAGGCAAAGGAGGGAGTGGGTCGCTATGAGGACGGGTTCTTTGAAGCTTTAGTAGTGTGATTTTGAGGCAAGTGGCAGCAAGGTGTGACTCTGCAGGCTGGCAGGCCATGTGGGTTTGAATAGGGGCAGCGATGCCCATGCCTGATCCCACTGTGTGTGGAGATGCAGTGGTCTGCAGATGCTGCCCTCTGGTTTCTCCGCTGGCTGCTCTGCTGAATGGCGCCTGACATTAGGGCTAAGGAGTTCTGGACAGTGTTCCTAAACGATTTCCTGGATCCAGCTCTACCTCCTGCTCTTTCCGCCACTCTGAGAGTGGGAGAGAGAGCTGTCTGACCCAGAGCAGAAGTGGGTTTCTGGACCTTATTGCATGCTCGTTCCTCCAGAGGCATCTGCAGAAGGAAGGGGTCAGAAAATGAGTGGCCCATCTAGGTACAGGGGGAGAGGAGATGTGGAAACCGTGTTGGTGGGGACTTCTTGCAGGTACCTGCAGTAAGAGGGGGCTGGGGCTTGGCTCTGTGGGACCCGTGCTCTGTGGCTGTGTCCAGAGTTTGCTTGCCTGGCCTTCGTGTTGCTACATGTAGAGGAGACTGATGTCCATAGGCCCGCCAGGCAAGCAGGGACAGGAGACTCTGGGTGGTTTGGTGAAGCTGATGCTGTGTGCTTGCCTGTTGACTCGCTGACCCCGTGAAGATGGTGCTGGTTGGCCAGGAGGGTCCTGGACCTGGTGGATGTCTATGTCCTGAATGAATGCAGCTTGACTTCAGGAGAGACCTGTGGCAGCTCTGTGTGCTGTTTGAAGGGGCTTGATGTGCTCTGGGGTCCCAGCTCTGTACCCTGCAGACTCTGCAAAGGTAGTGCTCTGCAGTCAGCGTTGGTGGCTGTAGCTTGGACTGCTCTGACAGGAGAGCTGAGCTCCTCTGGACCGGTGAGGCTGATGCTCTCTCCATCGTGCCCTGAGCTGGGACAAGAAGGGGCTACTCTCTGTATGTGCTTTCGGGAGCATTTTACTTGCAGTGTGTCTGGGCAGGACTTCGGGTGCTCGCTGTTTGGAAAGGCCACCCGAGAGTACTAAAGAATTGCCTGTAGCTGAAGAGGGAACCAAACCTGGTGTTGCTGAACTCCAGGCGTTTGCACAGGAGGAATCAATGAATTTGGCACTTCTCTCTCCCTCCCGTGCTGCTGTGTTTCTTGGGACGGTGTAAAAGACACAAATGCGAGGAAGCATTGAGGTGACTGAGAAGAATGTCTCCTTGCAGATTCAAGCTCTGGTGTTCAAAGTAGCTTCAGCTGAGATTGCAGAGAACTTGTATCTCAGAGAGTTAAACTCAAAATGAACAGGAAACCCTTGGAGGTAAGGTCAGGGAGCTGCAGTCCCTGCAGGGCAGAGCAGTTGAGGCGGTGGGATGTGAGGAGGTGGACCCGAGGACCGTGGGGTACGGCACTGGTGAAGGGTGCTCTTGCTCCGTGTTGCACCAGGAGAGTTTACTACGTTTTGCTTTCTGTCCCTGTTCTTTAATGCTTGGGACACAGGTCTGATGCTTTGACCTGCGAGTTCTCAGGCCTGGAGAATGGCAGGTTTCAGTTTGTTGCTATTTTGGGTCGGGGTTTGCTAGTTTCTCATAGGATGTACAGGCAGAACAGATGCCATGAGCTGCGGGACCTCCCCACAGCATACAGGAAACTCTCAGGCTGTGGCGGTTTGGGATCTTGCCTTCCTGGGTGCTGCAGAACAGCTTGGCTCCCCACTGCCGGGGTCTGGCCAGCCGACCTTTCTGGCCTCTCCCAGGGTGGGGTGGCCTGGGTTTGCAGCTGGCAGGGCAAGTGCAGGAGCTGCTCTTCAGCAGGGCAGCATCAAGCAAGTGACCTCTGTAAGGCGGTGGTGGAGATGTCCTGTGTGTGGAGAGTGAGCAGTGTAGCAAACCGTCCTTCTGCTCCCCCTCCAACCTTCACCATGTGTGAAAGAGCACAGACTGAGCTGAGCTTCGTCTGCTGGGTGTTGAGACCCCCTTGGACCAGGATGGCGGTGCTGCCCAGCCTGGAGGAGAGCTGCTCACTCATCACACACTTGAGGGTGAGCCTTCAGTGCCTGAGCTCAAGAACTGTGGCATGAGATGTGGCCATGGTGGGCAAAGCAAGGCTGGCCCCGAGCTCCCTTCACGCACCTCACACCCCTCTCTGCTCTGTATAGCCCCGTATATAGACAGGGCGTTTGACATGCAGGGGTGTCCATCCCGCTTGCGAGGGGAATTAAGAAATACTTAGAAGTCGACTGTGCTCTTGTCGAAAAAACAAGCTGCTGGTGCTTTGGCCATGTGTCATTCAGCTCCTGGCATGGGCGTGCTTCTTAGGGCACATTCCTGTGGACTGCTCAGTAGGTGAGGCAGGGGCAGGATGGCAGGAGGGCACGAAGCCTGCTTCACCCTTTGCTGTGGTTATGGCAGGAGGGCAATAGGGAATAACGAAGCAGCAGCAGACGGGGTGTGGGGACACTGGCTGGATGGCTGGCGGGGCTTGTGGTGATCCACCGTGGATCTGTGGCAGGAAGCTTCAGCTGAGGAATACTGTAGGAAATGCCTGAAGGAATGTTTTTTAGCAGGACCCGACTCTGCCGTGGG
>NW_010412767.1:9606-12761 GCF_000710305.1 Buceros rhinoceros silvestris | reverse complement strand
CCGGACTCTGCAGTGGGGTTTCCGTCACCATGTGGAGCTGTGGCTGCTCTTGCTGTGCCACCGCAGAGGAAGTCTCCTCTGGGTGTCAGGTGAGCTCTTCGCCTGTGTCTACAGCCAAGCCCTGAGGTGTGTGGCAAGTGCCTGCTCATCCTCTGAGCAGCCCTGCTGTGAAGGCTGATTTTTTTTTTTTTTTAGGGCTGGGACAGGAAGTATATTGTCCTGGAAGGAACGAAAGTGCTCATTTACGATGCAGAAGCAAGAGAAGGTAAATTAGCATTTCTAGTTTTTTTTTTTTTTTTTTTTTTTTAATCCCCATTCTACAGGGGGAAAATTGTCTCTGAGGAGCTGTCTGCCGTGTGGCAAAGCTTTTTTTCTGACAGCTTGAGCTGGCTGTGCAGGATGTTAGCAAAAGCAAGAGGGGAGGTCTGTGCTTTCAGGAACACCGTCTCATTTTTTGGCCTTCTGCCTTGGGATAGTGGGAGCTGGGTGCTCTTCGGAGTGGAGCTGTCGAGCAGTAGCCTTATCAAAGGTTCTTTGAATTGGCCAGCTGTCAAGGTCTGCTGGTCGAGTTCGCTTTTGCACACCTTTCGTACGAACAAAGGTGTTGTAGGCTAAATTATGTACCTGGTGGCATCTTTACAGGGCTGATGACCTTGAGGATGGACTTGGGCAACTGAGTGAAGTTGCGAGTGCTTGTGCATGAGAAATAAAAGGCAGCAGGAAAATGTGCAGAGTGTGCAGGGCGCTGGTTTCTGCTGAAACCTCTCTATCCCTCCTGATAGCTGGAGAGCAGCTGGGAGGTTTGCCCTGCTGCAGGAAGCCTCTGAAGCAGCTGGCAGTAACCCACGGGCCCAGTCATTGGGAAGAGGCTCTTCGGCTGCTGGGCAGTCGGGCTGCTGGTGACCACTGGTCCAGGGAGGCAGTAGGGCCTGAGCCCATGATTCCAGCTCTGCTCAGGGCTAACAGCCAGGCAATTCAGAGAAGAGAGCCTCCTTCTAGCACCCCAAGTGTGTCTGCAGAGCTTCTTTGCCTGCTTCCATCTAAAATGCAGCTTGGGTTGCGTTGCCTCTCTGACCCTCAGACTTTACCATCTCCTTGGCAGCCCGGCACATGCTTCCTTGGTCTGCGAGGCTCCCTGCCTTGGGAAGCAGATCGCGTGTGCAGTCCCAGGCCAAGGAGGAGGAGTTGCCCACTGGGTTGCCTGCGATCTAGTTCTGCAGCGGTGTGGAGCTGCCGTCACGAGGAGCATGCTCTGGCTCCCGCAGGCAAGGAGCGAGGCTGCGAGCTGCCTGCCTGCTGCCCGTGGCGGGTGCCAGCATAGGAGAGCTGGGGGGAAGCTCTGGAGGTGGCACTGTGCCCTGTTGGCCTGTGCAGCTCGGCACTCTCCCATGGCACAGGGTACCCTTATTTTGGAGAGAAAATTGAGTGCTGGGAGTGTGATGGGAGAAGCGGGAAGGCTTTATGGCCACTGGCACAGTCTGTTTGCTGGATGCTCCATTCACATCTTTCCTTGTTTTCTTGCTGGTCAACATGCTGGGGCTGGCGAATAAGTGGAAGGAAAATTTGGCACTGGTGATGGAGAAATGGCTTGTTAAGGTTTGGCAGACAGGGCTGTTAATTTGGCCGGTGTGGTGGCCTGAGTTGAGTCCCACACTGGAGCGTGCTTGTGTTTAATGGGGAGCAGAGGTCTGGAAAATGCCACATAAGTGCAACGGGCTCTGCTGATGTGGCAGGAGCTCGAGTTGGCGATGCTCTAACCGACATGCAAATCATGGCAGTGGTGCTGCCCTGCAGCAGCTGCTGTTCACCCACACAGCAGCGCACCCTCACCTGTGGGTCCTGGCCCTTGGCACCACTGAGGGTGGTCATGGGAATGCCGCTGCGGGAGTCCAGCCTGCTGGGTGCCAGCTACGAGGCTGGGCAGACTCGGCCTGTTGCCCTTCCCTCTTCCTTGTCTGCTTAGGTGCTGAGCTGTAGACATTTGTTTTATTTCTCTCTGTTTTTTTCCTTACTGGTGTTGAGGATTAAAATCCAGTGCCTGGGGTTTGTGAGCAACTGCTTGCGGTGACTCTTGGCTGGCTGCTCAGAGGACAGCATATGCGGGCCTGAGAAACTTGGCTGGCTCCTGGCAGCTCCTGCACACAGGGCAGCATGGCAACGGTGTGGGAAGGGGGTGCAGCTGGCACTAGGTGTGTCCCACTCTGCAGACAGCCACCTCTCAACCCCCAGTGCTGCTTGGGAGCAGTATTCCCCCTTGTTCGGGGCTGCCCCTGAAGGTGATGAGAGAAGCACAGTTAAGGGTGAGGTCAGACCTGCTTTCCCCCTCTTTAGCTCAGAGCTGGAGTGCCGCATCTTGCGCTGCCTGGCCAGGCATGGCTTTGCCTTCTGTGACGTACCTGCGCTGAACAGAACCAAAGGGGTTTCCAGCCGTTCTGCAGCTTTCTCTCCCCTCGTGCTGTTGGTCCCTGCTTGCTGCTGTGCCACTGGAGTCTAAGTCAGCCCTCGGTTCTCAGCCCTCTGGCACTGTGCAGCTCTGTAATGACCTTCAGCAGTTATTATGGTTACGGTCTTGGGGTAGGAGCTGTGTTTGAAAACTCTCTAAAAAGGAGCTATTGCCATTTTTGCCACGTGAGCCTGTCACGAGAGTCATGAAGCGCAGCTGACTGAAGCTGCATCACCGGGGGCTGCATCCAGCCTGTGTGTTCTCCTGCTTGTTGGGTGCTCACAGAGCATTCTCTGTGCATAGGCAGTGGCACTGCCCCACGGCTCTCCACAGGGTCTCTGACGTGGCTGTCGCTTGAGGGCTGAGTGTTTGCTGGGAGGGCTGGGGCACAGAGGAGCTGGTGCTGAGCAGGCGTTTTCAGGGGGAATGGTGTGCAGCATTTCCTGCTCCCCTGGCTCCACAGAGAGTGCAGTTAATATCCCCCCACCCCTTTTTTTAAAGATTAAAATATTTTGAGAACAGAAGATTCTTGGAGCACCACTGTGACTGCGCTGGGCTAGCCGCTGGCGCAGTGCTCTGCCCGGCCTGCCCTGGTCATGTGTGCCCACCTGAGGGGTGTTTGCTCCCTGGCTTTGGGTTATTCCGGCCTCTCTACGCTCTTTCTCCTTTTGCTTCGTCCTGCTCTGTGTCGGGGGAGTGGGGCCTCTGCCCC
>NW_010412767.1:9025-9313 GCF_000710305.1 Buceros rhinoceros silvestris | reverse complement strand
GCCCCCCGTTCACAGCCTCCCCCGCCCCCTGCCTTGCTGCTGCTGCTCCTCTTTTACTGAACTACTGGGTTATTTTTAACTTGGAAAAATCACAACCCGAGATTTGCATCCTCCACCCCAGCGGAGGGCTGGAGGCAGGATGCGGGGGCGACTCTGCGGGGGGAGCGCTGGGAAGGGCTCCTCGCTCGCAGGCCTGGTTCAGGGGCTCATGGCCCTGCAGCTCTGCTGCCGGCTCCGCAGGCGAGGCTGCGCAGAGGCTGGGCAGGGGGGCCGGGGGCGCCTCTCCAC
>NW_010412767.1:5619-8809 GCF_000710305.1 Buceros rhinoceros silvestris | reverse complement strand
CAGGGCTGCCAGCCTCTCGGTGACAGCCTGTGGCCGGGCAGTTTCTGACGTAGTGCGCACCTCAGTCAGCGAGCGTCCCACATGCGAGAGGCATGGGGTGCCTGAGCGTGTTGTGGAGCAGCAGCTGGTGGGGTTTGAGAAGTGAAGAGGGCTCTGCTGGGCCACGCAGCCCTCCCTAACTCAGCTTGCAGAGCTGCCTGGGAGGAGCCAGGCAGAGAGAGAAGTGTCACTCCTGCGCGGTAGTTCTCTTCCCCCCTCCTCGCTCAGCCCCCTCAGTGTTTTGCAGCAGTTGTCTTGCCAGCGCTCACCTCCCCTGCCTGGATCCCCCCAAGCGAGCAGGAGCACCTCTCTGCACCCGGCAGCAGGGCGATGGCTCTGCAGAGCCCCGTCTTTTCTCCGTGCAGCCCACGGGAACGTGGCTGCCTGGGTCCCTCTGGATTGCACCACAGGCGGTCGGGCTTCGAGCTCAGGTAGCTCTGCCAGCTGAGACAGGTCTGTGTGGCTCTGCCTGGGAACAGGAGCTGATAAGGTAGCAAGAACCATGCAGCACAGGGGGACTGTGGATGTCTCTCTCTCTCTGTTGTTCGATGCCTTGGAGAAGGGTGTTGCTTGAACCAAGCAGACAGTGCAGGCTCCAAGTTCTGCTCTGGATCTGTCCCAGCCAGAGGTCCTTTCCTGCCACTCACCTGTGGTGTGGATGCCTGTACTGAGCTTGCTTGCC
The DNA here is from genome assembly GCF_000710305.1 of Buceros rhinoceros silvestris. NCBI lineage: Eukaryota > Metazoa > Chordata > Aves > Bucerotiformes > Bucerotidae > Buceros > Buceros rhinoceros. Next base: position 8,088 of record NW_010412767.1, on the reverse strand, counting down.
CTCAGGCTTGCTCCCTGCCTTGCTGATAGCAAAGCTACTGAGGGCAGGGAGCGCTCTGAGGCCCCTCTGATGGGCAGGAGTTGCCAGGCCCTGGGGAACTCTCCTCCAGCTTGCCTGGGAGAGCCTGCTGGAGCCCATCAGTCCTGGCCTGTCATCTGCTGCTCCTCGGTACTTGCCTGAGGAGGTGAGCTGAGGAGGAGGGTAGGAGCAGCTGGGCAATGCAGCGAAGCTCTTGGTAAGCAGTGGCCAGTACTGATGTCCCCCAGCTGTCTCCACGCAGACACAGGCACACTTGTCCTTTGGGAGTGGTTTGTGTTTGCTGGCAAAGGCTGGTCCCTTATCCCCAGCATGCTGATCCAGCTTGGCCAGGTCAGTGTGCTGGTGCAGGAGGCTCTCCAGGGTGTGGGATGGTACGCACCTTCAGATGCTGTTCCTGTGCCTCTGACCAGTACAAAGTACCAGGACTCTGGGAGTTCCTGCTGGATGTATTGATGCCTCAGCTCTGCAAAGCCTGGAAGGTTTCACGTGATGCCTGACCCTGATAAAAATTGATGTGGCTTGGTGTCATCTCTGTGTGGCAGGGAATGGCACTGACTGCTCTCCCCAAGGCGGTAAGGTCTGTTGTCAGGCAGGAGACACTGCTCCTCTGTGGGTGAGCCAAGGGCTGCTGCCACAGTGACAGCAGGCGGTGGGGAGCAGAGCGGCTCTCGGGCTGCCGGGGCTGGAGCAGCACCCCTTCCCCCCACAGAGCTGCTTCTGCGCTTGTGTAGAGCAGTGGGGATGTCCCCATCACCCCAAAATGGTGTGTGTGCACAAGGACAGCTGCCAGCACTGGCATAGGCCTTGGTGGTGTGGGGCAAAAGAAAGGCCCAGGACCCTTTACCTGTGAGATGGTCTTCTGAAAGCTCTTGATTGTCCATTGCCTGATGCCCTTTGTTGCTGTCTTGTGTCTGGAAGGGCTGAGCAGGGCCCTTGTGCCATGGCTGTGGGAGCTGCCTGCAGCTCTGTTCTGCTGGGAGTGCTGGCTCCTGCTCTAGAGATCTGGATCTTCTGATCGGCCTGTCCTCTGCCTCTGCCGGCCGTTCTCAGGGCAGGTTAGCACATCTGGTACCAGAGCAGCAGGGTGTGCTGGGCCTCTCTGGCTCCACTTGAGCCAGCTGTGGTCCATGAGCCTGCTTTGCTGCTGGCCTGCAGGCCTGGGCAGTGGGTTTGGACCCAACACCCCTGACTAACCTCTGTTCCTTCAAGCAGTACCCGAACATTGAGGAGATGCAGCACTTTGTGAGCCACTTCAGCAGAGCAGACCTGCTTGTCTGAAAATCAGTGATTTCGTGGCATGGCTGCGCACTCCTCTCCTCTATCTCCCTGCCTTCCTACCTGGCCTTCGGGGCTGCATGCAAAGTGGCAGGGGATGGCAAAGTGGCAGCGGCCACATGGCTGGGATTGGTATGTTCAAGTGACTCTTTCTGTAATCAGAACTGTAGGAAGGAGGCAAGAGAAGGACCGTGTGATGCTGAGGAGGTGAGCGAGGCTTGCTCCCCTCATCTGGAAGGCAGTGTCACCAGAAGTCTGCTGGTGGGTGGATGTTGGACACCTCTTGATGCCTCTGTCTCCAAGGAGCTGCTTGCAGAGAGACCTTGTCCTTGGCTTCTCCCTGGAGCCCTGCTGGGCTGTGCCTGGGGTGGCTCCTGCACCTGGGAATGGGACCCTGGAGCTGCGGGGAGCACAGCTGGCAGAGTGGCCAGCCTGGAGAGGGTGCATCTCCAGTGGGGCCAGTGCCAGCTGGTTTGGGGAATGAGTGAGAGCGGAGCCAGATATACAGTTCTGGAGTCCTCCTCTGAGCGACAGGGCCTCCAGCCTTGAGTGTGGGGCTCCTGCTCCCCTCGAATGTTGCTGATGAACCACAGAGTGAGTTCATCTTCCAGCCTGCTGTGTAGGAAAAGCAGCTGGGAAAACTGCTCCTCTCTAAATGCTGGCTTTTAGCTGCTGGTGAGGGTGGGCAGTGAGGCGTGGAGCCCTGCTCATCTTCTCAGTGTGGTTTCTGACAGTGCTGTGAGCCCACAGCGTGGCCGTGCTGCCGGCTGGCAGTGCTGTTACCTGGCACTCAGAGGCTCCTCACCTTGGCCATGACGCAAGGCCTGCTTGGTGGGGCTCCCGCCAGACCCGGCTCACTTTGCTTCAGGAGCGGCTGCCAGGGGCTCTCGCTTCTGGCCAGGACCCGAGTATTCCAGAGAGCTGCTGAGAAGCAAGTGCGATCTCCTCGCTGGATTTTCATCACTTCGTTGGGACGTGGGGTGCATGTGCAGCAGGCGAGGGCCTTGGCTGTGTCAGCGAGGGTGTGAAAATCGGCACTGGAGTGTGTCCTGTAGTGGCACCCATCAGCTTACAGGTGGCTGGTGGTGGTGCCTGTGGCCGCCAGCCAAGGTGCTGCTTGTTTCTGCTCTGCTGCGGCAGCTCTGGGGGGGGTTC
>NW_010412767.1:5210-5447 GCF_000710305.1 Buceros rhinoceros silvestris | reverse complement strand
GAAAGTGAGAAGAACAAATGCAGGTCTCCTGCCTGTGTTATCCCCGGTGTTTCTGTCATGTGGGAGGATGTGGGTGCGCTCACCTGTGGGTGCCCCTGTCCTTCAGGAGGTGGTTGTGAGCTCTACTTGCTCTTTGAATCCCAGGCCGATGTGCTCCTTCCTTCCCTTGGAGGAAGCCGCATGCCCCTTTTGTTCGTCCTCCTGAAGGGGATCAATGGTCTCCAAGGACCTGGTGGT
>NW_010412767.1:4671-5038 GCF_000710305.1 Buceros rhinoceros silvestris | reverse complement strand
GTTGATTTTTGTTGTAACTGCACGTGTTGTTTCCCAGCCGCAGTTTATTTCTACAGATAAAATCGGTTCTTTTCGCCTTTGAAGGCAGCAGCCACCTGCCTCTCGCAGGCAGCGGAACATGGCTCTGTGCTGCAGGGCTGTGCTCTAATAAAGTCGAGACTCTCATCCCTGCTGCCATGCTGAGTAAGGAGCTTTCTTGGGCAGATGTCACCAGTTCCTGCAGGTGCCGAGGCCTCTGTGTTGTCTGCGTTTGTTGGTGACAAGCCTGTGGCAGCGCACCTGGTGGGAGCAGGCTGGGCTGTGCTCACGGCTGCCCGAGCCAGCTACAGTGCCGGGCTGCTGCTCGCGGGCCGGGGCAGAGCTCACA
>NW_010412767.1:3948-4371 GCF_000710305.1 Buceros rhinoceros silvestris | reverse complement strand
GCAGGTCCAGCTGGGCCATCGGCTGGGGGTCTGGGTGCACCGGGGTGCTCGGGCAGGGCAGGGCAGTGCTGGGGACAGAGCAGAGAGGTGAAAGCAAAGCAGAGAGGTGAAAGCAAAGCAGAGAGCGGGCTGTGTTCAGAGCTGCCGGCTCCACCCTCCTGGTCAGCAGGTCCAGCTGGGCCATCGGCTGGGGGTCTGGGTGCACCGGGGTGCTCGGGCAGGGCAGGGCAGTGCTGGGGACAGAGCAGAGAGGTGAAAGCAAAGCAGAGAGGTGAAAGCAAAGCAGAGAGCGGGCTGTGTTCAGAGCTGCCGGCTCCACCCTCCTGGTCAAGCTGCAGATGGCATTTCCCTGCAGGAAATGGAAGTTGCCCTTTGGATGAAAACTTTGAATAAAACTTTCTCTCTGAAGTGCCTCGGTGCGTC
>NW_010412767.1:549-3695 GCF_000710305.1 Buceros rhinoceros silvestris | reverse complement strand
GTGTCCTACCTGTAAAGTCCTCTGTGGGCCCGACCCTGTTGGTGGTTCTGTGAGTATCGTGGGAGCACAGGGGTTGGGGAAGTGGAAGGACGGAGGCAAGGCTGGATTGGTCCTTAAGTGGGAGATGGGACAGCCCCCACCCGGCCACATGAGTTACTGGTTTTGGGGACTGTTCCCAGTTCTTGTGAACCATATAATCATTTGGGTTGGAAAATATCTTTAAGCTCATTAAATCCAACCACTGCCCCAACACTGCCAGGTCCCCACTGTCCCCTGTCCCTCAGCGCCACCTCCACGCGGCTGGGAAACCCCTCCAGGGATGGGGACTCCACCACTGCCCTGGGCAGCCCCGGACACACCTGGACAACCCCAACAGGGAAGAAATGGCTCCTCAGGGACAACTTCAGCCTCCCCTGGAATGACTTGAGGCTGTTTTGTCTCATCCTGTAGTTTGTTCCTTGGGAGAAGAGACAGACCCCCGCCTCGCTCCACCCTCCTGTCAGGGAGTTGTCAGAGCCAGAAGGTCTCCCCGGAGCCTCCTTTGCTCCAGCCTCAACCCCCCCAGGTCCCTCAGCTGCTCCTCAGCGCATTGTGCTCCAGACCCTACCCCAGCTCCGCTGCCCTTCTCTGGACATGCTCCAGCCCCTCAACGTCCTCCTTGGAGTGAGGGGCCAAAACTGAATGGAAGCTTCATCCCTCTGCACCATTCCACCAAAAGGCTTGTCCTGTTGGCACCCTGAGCACTGGCCCGGTCTGGGTGGTCCTCACCTGTGTGTGGTTACATGGAGGACACCTTTTTGCAAGGTATCTTGGTGATCAATGAACTCATAGTAGCCCAGCCTTTTCTTGAAGATGCTTTGCAAAGTCAGCTGGAGTTGTGGATGTGAGAGCCCAGCAGTCTCCTGAAAGGCAAGGAGGACATCAGCTGAGCGCAGCTTGGATGGTGCAGCCTCATCCCGTTGTCTGCTCTTGGAATATGTAACCTGGGGGCACAGTCCTCTTCTGCTTGTTAACACACGCTATGTTTGCAGCTCGTGGGCCAGGCCAATTACAGCCCGTTCCTGCAAGAACTGCTTTAATGTGATTCAGTCTTAGGTGGTGCGGTGATCTCTGTGAGGAGGCTCCTCTGCGCAGCCGGAATAATCCTTGTCTAGCTCCCACTGATTTGCAGTGCAAATCTTTGCAGTGCCTCGGGCTGGCTTTTTTGCAAGGTTTCAACAGGAACAGATGTTGTTTTTGAGGAGGAAGTTACAGAAAAAGGCAAAATTTGATCTTTTACCTGTCCTTGTAAAAATTCAGGCACCCTCAGCAAAGCACCAGCCTCAGAAAACAAACATTTGATTTTAAAAATGCTGTTTGTCACTGTGCTCTGTTCCCTTTGCACCTGGCTGACGGAGGGCAGAAGCCTCTTACTGCGACTGTCTTTGTGTTCCTTTAAGTGGAGAAGTTGTCTTCCTCGCAAACCTCATCCTCGTCCTGCTGCTGAGCCTCAGACAAGGACCCGCGGGCATTGCATGGGTAAAAACTTCTCCTATCCCAAGTGTTTTGGCAGCCTTGCTCAGCAGCAGCTCTTGTCCGTCGGTCCTCGCTGTAACCTTCCCAGCCTTGGTTTCCTTGGCCATGGGTAGAGGTGGCCCAGGAGTGGTGCTGCAGACCAGAGGCTTCTCCTAGCGCAGGTCTCCTGAGCATTTCCTTTGGCAGCCCCTTTCCAGCCCCACGCCAGTTGCATCTCTAGGCTGTCTCTCTCCATCAGTGTCACCCTAACCCGAATTTCATAGCTGAGCCTTTAGACAAGATGTGCCGTACAAAGGATGATTCCCAGCCCGGGTCTCTCGCAGCCGTCCTTGGCTTTGGCAGCCCCTGTCCAGCCCAGCTGCAGCTCTGGGCTTTCTCTCACTCTCAGCCCTAGCCCTGGCTCCAGCAGAGCAGTAGAACGGCCCCACAGCCATTCCCCGGGGGAAGCTGTGACACAGCGCAACGCTCTTGGCTGCCACTTGGCTGGTGAGCCCTGAGCCAGGCTCGGCTGTACGCTCTCTGTCACTCAGCTCTAAGGCTCACCTTTTGTGAAGAGCTGTGGGGAGGACCCCTAACCCATCGCCCACACCAAAGCCTTCTCTCAGCTCATGACAGCCCTCGCTCACCTTGCCAGGACCTTTCCAGCTGTAACACCAGGCTTTCTGATCCCCAACCCGAACCCTCCTTTGCCTGCTGGAAGGACCCCCAGCCATTTCCTGGTGAAAGGTGACTCCCAGCCCAGGTCTCCTGGCAGCCCCTTTCCAGCCCCACCCAGTTGCAAGTGTCACCTTTCCTTTGGCCCAGACTCTCACCTAGGAGCTGTTTTCTAGCTGAGCTGTAACAAAGGCCACTGGGCCATTCCCAGCTCGGGTCTCCTGGAAGCCCCTTTCCAGCCCCACGTGAGCTCTTGACTCTCTTTCTCTGAACCCTAACCCTAGTTGTCCAGCTGACCTCTAGCCAAGCCCCTGGCTGTTTTTCCAGCGAAGCCTTTCCTCCAGGTGAGGCCTCTCGCAGTCCCTGCTTTCCTCAGCGAGCCCTCCTTTACCCCGCTGTGCTTCTGGATCTTAGGCATAACCCAGATTTTCCTGGGAAGCCCTAGAGAAGTCTCCTACCCATTACCTGGACCAGTGATTTCTCCCAGCCCAGATCTCTTGGCAGCTGCCAAGTATTTTTGCAGCCCCTTCCAGCCCCACTCTGGCTGCAGTTGTGGGCTGTGTTTGCCTCAGCATCATCCAAACCCTCATCTGAGGGCTGAACGTGGGACAAGATCATCCTTGTGGGAGGTTTCTGCAAGCACAGGTGTTTTGGCAGCTCCCACCTTCTCCTAGTGATCCCTTTCCAGGCCCTCTCGAACTGCAGCTTTCGCCTTTCTCTCAGCTTTGGCGGTGCTTGAACAGCCCCCTACCCTGGCTGGCCTCTGTGCCTGGAGGTCCCCAGGCTGGCTGGTAACAGAGCAGAGCTGAGGTCAGCTGGGGTTACTTTCCCGGTGCCTTGAAATTTTATGTACAAACTTCTGGAATTACTTCTTTTTTAAATCAGCACGCTGCTGTTTCAGAGCTGAGTGGTCAGACAGGGATGTGCGACACGAACTCATTCCCGTTTTCCCCGTCTCCTCACCCGCTCTCAGGGAA
>NW_010412767.1:0-441 GCF_000710305.1 Buceros rhinoceros silvestris | reverse complement strand
GACATGGCAGCCGAGCCTGCTCCTGTCCGCAGGGCTGCTCAGGGATGCGGGTGGTAGCACCGACAGGCTGCTCCTTCCCCGTCTGGGGTCCAGACTCCATGTGCTTGGCTTCTGGCATTGCTGCCTGCGTGCAGCACTGGGGCGCCAGGAGCAGCTGCCCGCAGCGGTTCCGTTAGTGCAGTGCTCGGGCAACCTTCGCTGGAGCATGTTCAGGCTGTTGAGTGCTTCCATCAGTGTCCTCTGAACATCCTTAGAGAGGTGGGGTGGGGTGGCTGAAATGCCGCCAAGGCCCATGAGCAGCACCCCAGGCTCCTGGAGAGGGGGAGAGGTGCTGTTCCAGGGTGGGGGTGGTCCTGCCCCTGCCCAGGCGTGGAAGCGGAGCTGCCATCACACACTGCCCTAAAGCGTGTCTTCATGGGCAATGGTGATTTTGCAGCCTGT
>NW_010412766.1:0-505 GCF_000710305.1 Buceros rhinoceros silvestris | reverse complement strand
GATAATTCAACCAATGAGGAATAAAAGAAAGTATTCATCGTATATGATAGAAACACAGAAGGCCCAAATCACTACAGTCAAAAATAGCAAAGACTGAGTGCTTTACCCTCATACCTCTTCTTGAATGACTTTTTGGGTAAAATGAAAAGAATGGGCCACTACCCAAACAACAAGGACACATGAACACAGCTTTTTATTGACTAAAAGGCTGTATGGTGACTGAAATTTCTCACACCATTTTATACACTGTGTTTTAATGTTTGGAGTTTCTTTTTTGTTTGTTTTTTGCACTTGTTAATACAGGATTTTATTTTTGGGACAGTTTCTCAAAGGTAAATTAACTCTTTTCTCTGTCAATATATTTCTAGTCATTGTATGTGTTCTGTCTTTTATGTCCCATCAGTTTCTATTAGAGGAATGACTGCGATGATTCCATGACATAGCAAAAAAAAATCTAAACAAACCCCCCCCCCACAACAAAAAACCACCACCAAAAAACCCCATA
>NW_010412765.1:1235-1526 GCF_000710305.1 Buceros rhinoceros silvestris | reverse complement strand
ACCCGCTGACAAAGAGATCCAGGTGAGAGGCCGGGCCCGCGCCTCCCTTCGCCCCCGCCGCGGCCCGGCCGCCACTTTAACCAACTTTCTTTCTTCTCTCCGCATCCCCTCTCCTGCCCGGGCTGCGGGGCTCAGGGGCTTCGGGTTCGTCACGTTCATGGACCAGGCTGGCGTCGACAAGGTCCTGGCCCAATCCAGACATGAACTGGACTCACAGACGGTGAGATGACTTCTCTCATCTCAGGGGTGCGTTTGCCGGCGGAGCGGCTGGGCTGCGGGCAGCCGTCCGTT
>NW_010412765.1:0-1148 GCF_000710305.1 Buceros rhinoceros silvestris | reverse complement strand
GCGGAGCGGCTGTGCTCGGAGCAGCCGTCGATTGCGGTGTTTGATTTCCAGTTAGAGGCTGTAAACTATCGATTCCCGATACAGATCAATCGGCCCCTTCTCTGTCCCACCACCAGCAGGCAGCCTAGCTGCCGCCCGAGCACCAGGCTTGATGTCGACCCTGGGCCCGTGTCCTGGTGTGTGTGGGTCTGCAGATCCTGGCGATGGTTTTCCTCTGCCCATCGGTCATAAGGTCCCTCCGAAGAGTGACTGTGGCTCTCTCGGAGCTGGGACACCTGAGTGCGTTTGGGGTGAGGATTTGCACGGGGAAACAGGCGCAGTTGTGTTGGGGAAGAGGAGAGCCACCCCTTTCCCCCGCTGTGTGCTGCCAAGCTCCTCTCCCTCCCCAGGGGTGTCGTTCCCCTGGCCCTGACGGCCTGTGCCCTCCCCTGGGCAGAGAGCCTTCGTGCCCCAGAGACTCTCCTGTGGTTTCCCCGGGAGAAGTTTTTGTAACGGTCATGGAGGTTCAGGACTTTTATTGTCTCCGAGCGTGGCCAGCGCCCGCCCATGTGGGCCACTGCCGGCCTCCCGGAGTGGCTGCGGTTCCAGCTCTGGGTTGCGAGTGGGGGCTGATTAAGAGCCATGGCTGGGCCAGCAGGAAGATTTTAGTGGCTCCCTGGGTCCGTGTTGTGTGGTGCCTGGTCCTGCCTGGCAAATCTGTGTGGCTCGGGAGATGTGCAGGCTGTTTCAGGGGGTGGGGGTGAGGTGTCTGAGTGGGAGGTCCCTCCTCTTTAGTTTTAGTGACTGGCCTTCCCCTGAATTCCTTTTTCTTATTGCTGCCCCCGGGGTGAAGGCGAGGGTAGGGATGGGGGAGAGGCAGAGGCTGCGAGAGGGTGGCATGGTGAGGAGAGACGTCCTGGCTCTGGGCATGGGCTGCCGAGGAGTCCAAACGTGCAACTTTATTTCTTCTAGCGAGTGGCTCGGGCGTCCTAGCCTTTATCTTGGCAGAAGGGAGAGGGCGGGAGAGTGAGACCCCCTTTCTTAGGGTTTATGGCGTGAGTTGCAGCAAGATTTATGTCTGTTCCTGTTTAACTGCCTGGATCGCTCCCTTTGATGTGCACAGGTCCTTCCTCCCCACGGGAGCTCCCGGTTTAACCTACCCCAGCCTT
>NW_010412764.1:0-2555 GCF_000710305.1 Buceros rhinoceros silvestris | reverse complement strand
AATGAAAACAAATATAGCAAAAAGAGAGAGAGATAAAACACAAGAAAAGCACAAATGATGCACCCTACAATTGCTCACTGCCCACTGACCGATGCTTGAGCAGTGATCTGCTCCCCCCAACTCCCCCCAGTTTATATATTGAGCATGACGTCCTATGGTAGGGAATATCACTTTGGCTAGTTCAAGTCAGCTGTCCTGGCTGTGCTCCCTCCCAGCTTCTTGTGCACCTGCTTGCTGGCAGAGCATGGGAAACTGAAAAATCCTTAACTTAGCAACAAATAACACATCAGTGTGTTATTGGTGTTATTCTCACAGTAAATCTAACACACATCTCTATTCCAGCTACTAAGAAGCGAGCCACTAAGAAAAGAAAATTAGCTCTATCCCAGCCAAAAACAGGACAAAAGCAAAACATTTTACAAGTATCATACACATCTTCATGTTTATGTCACACCATTGAATCTCTAGATCTCTGCAATTAAGAGGACAATTTTATGTATAGTCCGAAAATATTGCTTTAATGGTGAGATGGTGCAAGAGACACAAGGAAATGTTCTGTGGTCCTTATCGTTCCTGATATCAAGCCAAAAGATCTGTTGGTGCCTTCTTACTCTCAAAAAGATGCTACTCCATGGAGTGCTATTATGGTAATTCTACAGCTTGGGAAATAGGACAGAAACACAAAATAACCTTTGCAAGGTCTTCCAGAAAGCTTATCATACAGCAAGAATTTAAACAGAACAGGTTCAGAGCTACAAGATTGACACTGGGATCCATCTTCTGGTTAGCTGTTTGGTGATAGATACCTCCAGTCCTTCACCCTTTGAGGAAAATTGCCCTCCAAATACTGCTAGGATGGGATTCCTGTGACCGCAAATGAAGCCAGGTACAGTCGTGAACGGGACTGCAGTTTATATCCCCAGAACAGCCTAGGAAGTGCCATTGTGTTTGTAGTCACTGGAACAGCTTCCTAAGTTCACTTCTGAACGCTGTGTTTCACTCCGTTTGTTTATTTGATGTCTGGAACAAGAGCTTTGATAAAAATATTTGTCTTATTTAACACCTGCACCGAAACATTAGTAATGCTGCATTGAAGTGTTCCATATGTTTCTCTTATCTCAGGCTAGTTAAGCAAGAGCATTCACACATTTCCTTAATCCCTGGCATCATAAACCCTTTACAAGATTCCTGTTTCATTGTTCTTCTCTCAGGGGCTTAGCAAAACACTCAGCGTGCACAATTCTTCTCTCCTAGAGCCCACATGGCTTACAATAAACCTCATCATTGTCTTGTTCTGGAGGGTTTAATAGTGCTGCGGACAAGAAAGTCAGAGAGAAGAGATAGCTGAAGTACTCTGCCAAATGAGAGCAAGGACCCTGATACCAGTCTCTTGCCCGAGAGCCCATGTTGCAGTATTATTAAGTACTGAAGAAGCTTTCTACATTTTTGAAGACTGGAATTCAGCTACAGTGGTAGAAAATACTTTCACAGCAAGAGTTTTAATTACTTTGTACAAGCAGCCAACATTGAACAGTGTTTCTTTAACAAAACAAAAACTCTGGGCAAAGTTCATTATTTCTTAACTGAGAGGCTTTCAGGTGTGTCTGTGTGCATTTTAGGGAGAGTCTCACCAGATCAACATGTCTACAACACTGCTTTAACTGGGTTTTAGCAGTGAAATATGCCAATAGAAAAATGCAGCTGTGAAAGTGGCTAGTAGGCAAGGCTCCTCTTCGGTAGTTTGCTTCCCTGCATAAGCAAACATGTTGACTCAGACAGCAGCCTTCAGAGAGTTTCCCTCCACCACACATGACTGTAATAAATAATATTTATATACTTTTATGCTTTGATATTCACATAACTTTCTAAGCCAGAGACACATAACCAGGTTGAGGAAAAAATGCCATAGATTTTCATGAAGACGTGCTTGTTAGTGACACTTGTAGATCACTAGAAGGCACAGATTTCCCAAAGGTTCGTGTCACTTTTCTCTTGTTTGATCTGGCAAAACCTTTAAACCAAAAGTCAGTGAGAATTGTCCTAGTAACTTTATTATGATCAGGCCCTGGATTTAGTAGTCTAGACAGCCACTCAGCCATGCCCAGGCTAATACAGGCTGCTCATATTAATCATTTTATGGATCAAACAGTTTTACCTTTTTAATCCACATTAGGAGAAGAACCCACAGCACTTAAAGTAAAGATAATCCACTTTTAGAGAAGGCTTTTGTGAAGGTGTTATAATAAGGAAAAAGTCCAGCTCCTTCTAAGAGCTCAGAACAATTTTCAGTTTTACCATCTGCTCTGCCCTGTGACCTTTTCCTGCTTCAATCTGCTTGCTGGTCATGCTTTGGTCTACACCTGTGTCAGTCTGATCATTTGTAAGTGTAGCTTACTTCATGTTTAAAGAGTGGTGTTCTCTCTTTTCCTGGGTATTTTCTATGTGGCATCTTAGAACAGCCTTGATTTTTGCTTAATGCAGCAAATACAATTGAATTGTAAGACTGGAAAGAAAATTAAGAGGAAGGGGGAGGGGAAGGGGAAGGGGGAGGGGAA
>NW_010412763.1:5024-5394 GCF_000710305.1 Buceros rhinoceros silvestris | reverse complement strand
TGTCCCACAGCCCCCGCTGAACAGCCCCTCCTCACTTGCTGAGCTCTTTGCTGTCCATTCCCAGATCACACCTTCCCATCCCACCACCAGGGTCAGCCCCACCCCCTCAGGGAATCTGGAGTCATCTTCTAAAAACTACACGTACCCGCAGTGCGAGGTCTCCAAAGGTCTCTCCGGCCGCCTCCACCATGTCGCGGACGCGGAAGATGGGGCAGGCGGGGTTGAAGACTGGGTGGTAGGTGCAGCTCTTGAAGTAGGTGGGGTCACTGGTTTCCAAAGTGTTCCACCTGGGACAGGAGAGGGGGGTGCTGGGACAGGGAGGGAAGGCCAGGGAGCCCCGCAGTGGGACTGGGAGACGACCCTCCCGCTG
>NW_010412763.1:4239-4855 GCF_000710305.1 Buceros rhinoceros silvestris | reverse complement strand
CCCGGCTCCTGGGGGTTGGCCACTCCTTCTCCCGAAACCAGCCCAGAGGAACCACGCGTGGAGGTGTCAACGCCCGCCATGGTCCTGCCCCTCCCTGCTCCTCCTCTCCACCTCGGCCTTTGTGCTTCTCCCTTCTTCCCATCGCTCTCCTGAATGCGCCATCCCGAGCCACCGCCCGTCCTGGTTTTCCTGGCTGGACCCGGCTCCGGGGACGCCTCGGCAGGGCAGCTCGGCGCAGCGGCTGGGCTGGGCTGCGCGCACCCCCGGGGCTGCAGAAGCCAAACGCTCACCTGGAGAAGTTGAATTTGGTGAAGTGGACGGTGTTTTTTATGAAAAGAGTGAAATTCTCCGCCTCGGCCAGAAGAGGTTTCCTGGAAAACAACCACCAGTGGAATTGGAGGTGGCAGCGTGGGCCAGGCATGTCCCCACAGCCCTTGCTCTGCTGCTCCTTCTGCCATCCCGGGTCTTCGGCTACAAGGGACGGTGGCAAGAAACACTCCTGCACGTGGGCCAGCGTCAAAGGTCTCCCTCAGCCCAGCTGCTCCTCAGGCCAGTATAACCAGGGGAGCGGCCAGAGCTCCCGGCGCCTGCTGTCCACTCGGCCGGTGGCTTACCT
>NW_010412763.1:3067-4102 GCF_000710305.1 Buceros rhinoceros silvestris | reverse complement strand
GCCTTACCTGGGCAGGGTGCCGCTCTCCACGGGACACCAGCCGTAGATCTCGCATGTGGAATGGGTGTTGTTGAACATCACGCATTTCCCCGTTTTTATCCCTAGAAACGAGACATCTCTCGTTTGCTCTTCCTCTCCGACACATCTTCTCCTGCCTGGGCCACAGGCTTCTCCTGCCCCTCTCAGAACCTCAACCCCGGGATCATCTTCAGGGTTTTACCCCCACAACGAGTCCCTGGGAAATGTCTCCCCAAGGCCAAACCCTGGGAGCTGCTGAAACCAGCTGGAACACGAGGAGCCGGGGCAACCCCGACCTCCTGGAGCTGAAATGCCCTTTCCCAGCCAGCCCCACGTGAGCTGCAATTAACCAGCGGGAAATAAATCCAAGGTTTGCTGCGGGAGAAGAGCGCCCCAGTCAGGCCCTGGTGTCAGCTCCAGCAAGACCAGCCTGGCATCTGCTGCGCCAGGGCCAGCCACGCCAGGTCACCACAGGAGCACCTCCCCCCGCTAACACACACACCACGGGGGAACATCAGGCATCTCCGTGGGTCCATTGGCTGCCAAACATTAGGAACTCAATGATTTTGCCCACCCTGTCATCTGCGGCCCCAGGCCCAGCCACGCCAGGTCACCACAGGAGCACCTCCCCCCGCTAACACACACACCACGGGGGAACATCAGGCATCTCCGTGGGTCCATTGGCTGCCAAACATGAGGAACTAAATGATTTTACGGTTTTTTTCAGCAAAACAGACAGTACCATTGCCAGGAACCACGGGGTTTCCCACGGGGCAGTCTGCGTCCTCCCTGCAGGTCGCACCCAGGACCGAGGGGCTCTGAGGGGCAGACAGAAGCACCGTTACTGCACTGCAAGGCCACCCCCAACCCACCACCCCTCCATGCTGCTGCTCCTGCTGCCCCCAGAGTGTCCCAAACGCAGAAGCCACCTGCCACGACCAGAACCCGGGCAGAGAGAGGAGAGAAGTGTCTCCATGGACAACCCTTCCTGACTGTCCCTGCGCTCTCCGCGGCGTT
>NW_010412763.1:2530-2966 GCF_000710305.1 Buceros rhinoceros silvestris | reverse complement strand
CCTTCCTGCCTGTCCCTGCGCTCTCCGGGGCGTTCACATCTGCCTCGGAGGTGGAGGAAGCCTCGTGAGCTGGCTGGGATGGGGAACTAGCACGGCTGGGCTCAGGAGGGCCTGAACGGCAGAGCCCGTGGAGCACCTTGTGAGGCACCACCCCAGTTCTCCCGGGGGAGAGCTGGAGAGACCCCGAATACAGCACAACCCATCTGATCAGAGCCACGAAAAGCTCCACCTTCGCTCCGGGCTCTCCCACTTGCCAGGAGCAGCGAAAGGCAGAGAGGTGAGGGAGCAGGAGGGGAACACAAGCACCACCTTCCCCCAGCTACTCCCAGGCCATGGCAGGAGTCACCAGCCCGCTGGAAACCCACCCCCCAGCCCAGGCCAGAAGGGCTCAGGGGCCCACGGCAGGGGGGGGAATGCCAGTTACGGAGTCAGGAGC
>NW_010412763.1:0-2443 GCF_000710305.1 Buceros rhinoceros silvestris | reverse complement strand
CAGGTGGGGAAATGCCAGTTACGGAGTCAGAAGCAGGGGAGCTGCCCAGGCCCCCCCAGGACAGCCCCAGCTGCGAAACCCCCCATGAGCTGAGAGGAGCAGCATATTGAGGCACCTCTGGGCTGGGTGGAAGGGTCAAGGGGTGTGGGAGAACAGGGGATGGGATGTTCAGGGAGAAAAGCCGTGGAAAAGGAGGGTCTGGGTGATCTGCAAAGGAACAGAGCGGGACACCAGGATGCAAAGGACCAGTTGGAGGTACAGAGCTGGCTGGCCACAGCGCTGGCCCCTCCACGCCCTGCACCCCACCAGCATCATCTGTGCTGTCTCAGGACCAAACTCCATTTCTAAGGGTTCTCTTGAGCGAGGGGCTCTACACGCCTCATGTGTGTCCCAGCTGGACTGGGAACACTGGTCCTGTGTGCCTGGATTGCAGATGCTGCGAGCGCAGGCGTGAACGTGGGGCTCACACGGGCCAGCGAGGAGGTGGCCTGGGAGCAAGGGGAGAGGGTGTCTAGGGGTTAGCCCCTAGGACAACCAGAGGGGAGGGACTGGGGAGTCCTGCCCGGATGCTGGAGAAGGGTGGCTGCTGGAGAAGGGTGGCTGCTGGAGAAGGGTGGCTGCTGGAGAAGGGTGGCTGCTGGGTTCATGCACTTGGTCACCCTGGATCCATCTGATGTCAAGGATTCGGCCTCCAGCAGGACCCAGACAGCACATTATTTGCAGATCGAGTGGATCAGTTGGCAGACAGACACTGCTGGGTGGTCAGGGCTGCAAAACTTGGGAGAAATTCAGGTGCTGGAGTCTCTGATGGTGTAACGGAAACCCCAAAACCTGGCCAAGGAGGTTTCAACCTCCCCCACTACCTTTTAGTGGAAACCATCTACCTTTTAGTGGAGCCTTGAAAACCATCTGCTGGTGCTGGCAGGAGCCAAACCAGGCTCATGGGGGAGAAGCCAAGAGATCTGGATGCAGGTGAACGTCCCCCCGGGGTCCTGGATCTGTGCTCCTGAAGCTCCCCGAATCGCTGCTGCACCTTGTCAGGGCCTGACAGCCGGGGAAAATCAGGAGGGATGGATTTTCCTGGGAACCTCCCCAAGAACTGCAGGTTTGGGACAGGACAGGGAGGTTTGTCTGTACCTTCTGTAGGCACAAATGTGTGGTCAGAGAACGATTTACTCTTAATCTCGTCAGAAACACACGCTAATTCGCCCTCCACAGCTACGTGGCCACGTCCCTAGGGCTGGGAAGCAAAGGGAACCTTCTGGGAGAGCAAACCACCAGAGTGAGCAAAGGATGAGGCTTCGCCCAAAGCCTAACCGCCCCCTCCTGCCCTCAGGTGCTGGGGCTGGGACTGGTGCCACCCGCCTGCACACCCAGCAGCAGGACCTGGACGAGCTGAGCACAGCTGGATGTGCTGGAGATCATGGTTTAAGGGAAATCCCAGCACTTTATGGTCGAATGACAGAATCACACAGACTCACAGACTGGTGGAGCTGGCAGGGACCTCTGGACATCACCCAGTCCAACCCCCTGTCTGCTCCAGGGGTCACCACAGCAGGGTGCTCAGGATGGTGTCCAGGCAGCTTTGGGATCTCTCCAAAGCAGGAGAATCCACAACCTTTTGGGACAGCCTGGGCCAGGGCTCCCTCACAGCCAAGAAGTTTCTCCTCCTGCTCAGGTGGAACTTCCTGGGTTCCAGTTTGTGCCCGTAGCCCCTTGTCCTGTCGCTGGGCACCGCTGGGCAGAGTCTGGCCCCTCCTCCTGACCCCCCTTTAGCTCTTGATGACATTGAGGTGGTCTCCACTCAGGCTGCTCTTCTCCAGCTGAGCAGCCCCAAGTCCCTCAGCCTTCCCTCGGCACAGAGATGCTCCAGCCCCCAAAGAGTCCCCTGACCCCAGAGCCGGCACTGGGCAGAGCGGACACACTGTCTGACTAACGCCTCCCGGCCCAAGCCTGATCACCCCCGTTAACCTGCAGAGGCAGAGGGTTTCCACCACTCCCAGGACTTGAGATGAACATCTCAAGGCCGTGTCTGGAGAGTGGCCCAGCCCAACAGCACGGGGGGAGCGGGTGAGCGGGGTCAGTGACCGCCGAAGAGACCATCGGGACACACAGTGCTTGGCTCAGGGACATGGTGCCAGCAGTGACCGAGCTTAAAAGGCTTTCTTTTTTTTCTCTCCTGTCTGCCAAGCAGGGCCCAGTCTGGAGAGTCCAGCTGAGGAGCTGGCCTGAATCCAGCCTCAAAGAGAAGATTTCTCCCAGGGAACACGCACCACTAAGAGCTGGATGCAAAACCACTTAGACCTTGTGCTCTGCTCCTCCTAAAAATAGGACACGGAGCTGGAGTCCTGCAGCAGAGGAGCATGACACAGGTATCCGTGGAGCGAGTGTGAAGCAGCGGGGCAGACGGCAGAGCAGAGGTGGGAGAATGGAGTCAGGAACC
>NW_010412762.1:12582-12911 GCF_000710305.1 Buceros rhinoceros silvestris | reverse complement strand
GGGAAGGTACAAAGCCACTGCCCCTCTGCAAGAGCCCAGACTCCCTCGAGTGAGTCCTGCCCCGGGGATGCGGTGGCCTCCCTCCCCCTCGAACATCGCCCCGTGTGGAAGGGGTCCCTGCTCACCCCTGCGGGTGGGCTGGGGAGGGGGGTGGTCGCTGGTACCTGTTCCTGGAGCAGGGCCATCTCTGAAGTCCCACCGACGGCAGCAAGCTCTAGTCCTCAGCCGATGCAGCTGAACTCGGTGCTGCTGCCTGGTTACCACGAGCCACCAGCAGTGCAGAGCTCGTGGCTGCCTGGAGCGGCTGGTGGGGGGGTGCGCGCACCAAG
>NW_010412762.1:11467-12484 GCF_000710305.1 Buceros rhinoceros silvestris | reverse complement strand
CGTTGACCGGCTGCTGCGGGTGTGCGCAAGCAGAGCCGGGCTGTGACACCGCTTCATTGAGGATGTGTGGGAGCTAGCTGGAATTAGGGTGACAGCATCACTGCTCCCTGCCATCCCGGCATCAAGCCGCTGCTCCAGGGCTTGAGGAGCAGGATTTTTGGACGCTTGGGGAAGGTGAAGGAGGTGGGAGAGGAGAACCTGTCACCGAGTCCTTTTGGCCCACACAGGTGTGCCCAGCAGCTGCTGCAGCACGGTGCCAGCGTGAACAGCCAGACAGAGGAAGAAGGTGACACAGCCCTGCACCTGGCAGCACGGCATGGCCTTACGGACCACGTCCAGCTGTTTCTGCACCGTGGGGCAGAGCTGGAGGCCAAGAATGAGGAGGAGCAGACGCCGCTGAACGCTGCCTGTGCTCAGCCCCATCAACCCCAGGACATGGACCGCTACTACCGGGTCTGCCAGCTGCTGGTGGAGAGTGGGGCCAGCATCAACACCGCGGACAGGGACCGTCAGTACCCGCTTCACCTGGCCTGCAAGAACACCAACGCTCAGGTAGTGGAGTTACTGCTGGCCAGGGGCGCAAACGTCAACGTCATGAACTACAGCGGCAACATGGCACTGCACAACGTCCTGCAAGCGACCGCCTACAAGCTGGAGCATCACCCAGAGCGGGTGGTGCGAGCCCTGCTCAACCACGGTGCCGTCCGCATCTGGCCTGGCTCCCTCCTCAAGGTGCGGGACCCACTGCCGCCGCTGCGCTGGGAGCGCGGTGGGAAGGGGAGGCTGGGCGCGGTGGTGTCCCGGTGGGAGCGAGGGTGTTTGTGTGGCAGCGGCGCTCGTTCCCCGCCAGCCCGTTTGCTGTCCTGCCCGTCTCTTTCCAGGCGCTGTGGGAAGGGGAGCTGCCAGGTAAGGAGCTTTCCCTGGAGCTTTCCCCCGGGGTATCTTCTGCTGCTCTGTGTGGACAGTACGGACCCAGTTTCCGTAGTCGCGTTGGCCCTTTTCCTCTTGGGGGCTGTT
>NW_010412762.1:11096-11310 GCF_000710305.1 Buceros rhinoceros silvestris | reverse complement strand
GCAAACAAAGGGTTAATTTCCTGTCTTAATTCCTGAGCAGTGCAATAATTACCCAGCCCGGAGATCAGCAGATTGCTCTCCCCTTTGGGAAAATACAGGAAAATCAACAATTAACACTAATTAATCTCCTATTAACGCCAGATAATGAGGATCACTCCTGCAGCCGGAATAGGCTCTGACAGCTACTGCTGGCCTGGGCCGTGGGGAGTGGGAG
>NW_010412762.1:10188-10887 GCF_000710305.1 Buceros rhinoceros silvestris | reverse complement strand
ACCGTGGTGGGGAGTGAGAGTCACAGCGTGAGCACCTCCGCGGATGTGGTCCCCGCCAGAGCTGTGGTCCTCGGAGCATGTCAGGTGTCTTCTGGGGCTCTGAGCAGCACCTGACCTGGGCATGGCACATCTTGGGACGCCCGTGCTGGCACCGCGCATCCCCGAGACCCCTGCGCAGCTCTCAGCAGGGGCATGGTGTGCCTTGGGCTGGCTGCATGCAGAATCGGTGTCAGTCCTTGCCCTGGAACGGCTCGTGCTCCAACTGGAAAATCGTGGGGAAGGAGCCTGGGGTAGAGCAGAGCGTTGGGTGCTTACGAGCTGCTCGCAGCAGTAGAGCAGGGGAAGGAGATCTGCGTCCTAGCCGTGGGAGTTAGTTAGTCCCTGCATCTGGGGAGAGGCTGTGGGGACCTGGCTGTAGCCATGCTGCACGTGTTGGGTGCTGGCTCAGCCCCTCTCTTTGCAGGAGCGGTGCTCCGGCATTTCCCACCAGCAGCGGGTTTGGTCTCCTGGGACAGGATGGGGGAAGGACCTTGGTTCCCCACGTTTACCCTGGCTGGTTTTGAGCAGCTCTTTGGGAAGCGAGGCTGGGGCAGGCAGGGGGGCGCCCCAGGGCGGTGCTGAGCGGCTCTCTCCCGCCGCAGGTGCTGCGGTACTGCTATACCTGCCCGCGGGTCATCGAGGCCCTGATGAACAGCTCCG
>NW_010412762.1:7353-9655 GCF_000710305.1 Buceros rhinoceros silvestris | reverse complement strand
TGGGTCTGGTGGAGGTTTGCAGGGTACGGGGAGGATGCTCCACAGTGACTAAGGTAGAGGGACATCTGGTTCCACCTCCGCTCCCAGGGTGGTACCGTCAGCTTTACCTGCCTCTGGGTGTCTCTTGTCTCTGCAGAAATACCCACACTTCTACCAGTCGCTCTTCTCCCTGGAGCAAAGACCTCGCTGCCTGCAGCACCTGGCTCGCTGTGCGCTCAGGACCTTCCTGGAGGGTCGGTTGCTCCTGGTGCTGCCTCAGCTGCAGCTGCCAAGGGCCTTGCACCGGTTCCTGCTGCTCGGCTTCGAGGACGTTCTCTACTGAGGGCTGCGGTTCCAGTCCCGCTGTGCCTCTGTGTGCTGGTGCAGCCTGTGCCTCCCCAGCTAACCCCTTCCCCGCGCACACCTCCACGTCAGCTCCCCGTGCCAAACCTGTCCCCGTGTCCCTGTCCCGGCCAGCCTTGTGCCCTGCCTCATGCACCTCCCCTGGAGCATCCTCTTTCCCCCTGCTAACCAGGATGACTCCAGGCTCGCTAAGAAAAGCAAGATCCAGGGCTGAGGGCGCTCTGCAGGACGGAATACGCTGATCACAGGTTTAGTTGTAGGATATCAGTCTCCCCATCCCACATCCTCAAACTCTAGCCTGAACCAGGCAGCTGTGGTGCCCTGGGCGTTCGATGGGTCCCGGCTTTGGTCAAGCTGTTTACAGTTCGTACCCGAAGGTGTTTGGAATAAACCCCGGTCTTTCTCTATACCTACCAGAGTATGACTTCTGCCGTGCCTCGTACCTCGGAGACTGTCCTGCCTGAGCTCCTCCGTGGGCCGTGCCCAGCGGCACACGCGCTCTCACACTGATGCATCCACCTGCTGCTCAGAAGCCAGGGAAGTAGTGGGGGCGTTGGGGCTGAGGCCTCCCGAGCAAACGCTTACCACGCGGGTACGATGTCTGGGGTTGCCTGGTCTCTGTGGCTTCGGGCAGCAGGGCTTGTGCCAGCACGGAGGGCTCCGATGCAGGGTGAGAACACCGGTGCCCAGAGCACAGAGCCACCAGCCCTACGACAGCCCAGCCAGCATCTACCAGGGCACGGTGCAGGTCCCTGGGATGTTTGGTCCTGCAGTTTAAATACACAGTTACGAAGAAATCCAAGCTCTGCCCATTCTCTAAAGATTTTCCATGAGCTAACTCTGCGCTTTGGCTCCTGGGCTGCTGCTGGCAGGCAGTGGGTACGCTGGAGAAGTGCCATGGGTTGCTCCTATGGGTGCTCTGGTCTTTTGAGGCCCCTTTTAACATCCCCATCAGCACCAGGACACTGGAACACGCAGATCTGGAGGGTAAGCGGTTTGGCAGACCTGCACATCTGCCTTTTTCCGCCTCTGTAGGGACACAGGGTGTACCTCTGATCATTTTATCAGCACCCCTCACCACAGGGCCGTGCTGCTCGGAGGCAGCAAACTGGGAATAACCAGGTGAGGAGCAGCATGCCACCCTGTGGCGCTCACGCCAGTGGCGCACCACAGTGTGGGTGCTGATGGGGGACAACAGGAATGCAGTTACTGGTGTCAGGAAAGCTGTTGTGGCAGCCCGTGTGTAGGTGCTGCTACTGCAGAGTAGAGATGGTGGGTCTCATAGCGGGGTAATGACGCACAATGTGACAGCCATGGGCAGGGATGGGAGGTGCTGGCTCTAGGTGACGTACCAAGACTACCCGCGAAACAGGGCTGAAGGGAGCAGGGGAGTCAAATACCTGGATAACGGCCCGTGCTCTTACCAGGGATCAGTGGTGCATCAACCTCGGAGCAGTGCAGGAGCTGACTCTGAACCCACCAGCTTCCTGCTGGCTGAGCTCGCGTGTCAGTCCAGGGTGATCCGTTTATGGGACCAGGTCCTGTGGTCTTATTCCCGAATTCCCATCACTGCTTTTGAGGGATCATTTTCAGCCAGATCGTGTTTGTGTCCGGAGGAGGAGCAGGAAAAGGAGGGGCTGTCCCTTTCGGTGGCAGCACAGTCTGCCTGGGTGGGGATCTTTGGTGTGCAGAGCAGTACGAGTGGGGCCGGTGCACTGGTCCTTTCCGGTGGCAACGCACGTTCAGCAAGATGTGCTCAGCCACTCGGATCGGATCGCTAAGGCCAGGGAAGGGTTGAATCAAATGGTTTGCTGTATTTGGTCACTGTTTCTTGGAGTTGTCAGGCTTAAAGCCCCACCTCAGGTCTTGCCTCTGCGTTTGGGTGGTGAGGGCAGCTCTGGGTGGAAGAGGTGAACCCCAGTTAACTGGGAGATAACCCAACCTAACCAACCCATCAGAA
>NW_010412762.1:478-7176 GCF_000710305.1 Buceros rhinoceros silvestris | reverse complement strand
GGAAGAGTTCGAGCTGCATGTCGAACCACAGCTCTGCAGGTTCTTGGAGATCCCTGTGAACACGTTTAAATACTGGCAAGACGTTGGATTATGCCCCCCACTCCCAGTTAACTTAAGTTCCCCAGTGTGCCGTGACTTGTTGTAAAGAAAAAAAAAAATCAATGGATCAGTGAACTCATTAGCCAATTAAATACTTCTGGATGTACATTATCCTCCTGCAGATGATAAAAGTGGTTACTTCAACAGTTTCCCTTTAGCATCTTCCTTAATTACTGATGGAATAGAAAGTATTTCATTACCACTGCAAAAATATGAATATTACCCGTTGTCGTTTCGAATACAGAGCAGAAACATTTATTGAGTTCTCGGATTTCGCGATGCAGAACGTGTGTTTACACAGGAAACCTGGGGCAGGCGCCCAGTGCCTGCAGGGCTTTGGGTTCTCTGCTGCTGGGGCAGCCTGCCCTGGGGTCGACATCTCGAAACACCTCTGGGAAGAGGGAGAGGGTTCAGAGACGTGAGTCAGGGATTGACAGCGGTCCCCGGCAGCGGGGGCTTTGGAGGGGTGGTGGTTGGACGCACCGTGGCTGATGCCTGGGGACCTGGGTGCAGTGCGGGTGCCCGTTCTCCGGTCCTGGATGCAGAGGGCAGGAAGGTTGGCAGCGCCCCACCCCCATCACCGCACCGACGTCCACTGCTGGTCCAGCGGTGCCCTGCCAGACTCCGGAGGGGCAGCTGCTGCCGAGCGCATCCCGCATCGCCAGCTCTTTCGAGTGGCACTTGGCGGCAAAACTGGATCCAGTGGCTGGAAATTGAAGCTGGGCAAACACATATTAGAAATGAGACACGTTTTTAATAGCCGTGGTAATCAATCAACTAGTTAATTGCATCGTAGAACAGCTTGTCATGGTGGATGTATGTTTCTCATCTCTGGCTTTTCTAAAAAACCTCTGGCAGCTCTGCCCAGACCAGAATCCATCCTGCATGGTGCTTTGCCCGAGTCCCAAAGAGATCAAGCTGCGTAATCACCGATCTGTGAGCCACAGTCCTGTCCCTCTGACACCGGCCTGCCCCCAGCCGCTGCCACCGCTAGGGCTGCCCTTGGCCCCAGGTAGCAAAACGGCTTCACGTTGCCCTACTCCCTTCGTTGATGTCTCCGGCCCCCCCCTAGTTTCCCTCATTTTGTAACGACTGGTTTGTACTGGCTCCATCAGCTTCCTCGCCTTGAATTTGCTGCCTGTGCTGGTTTCCAAAAGAGACGTTCTGAAATAAAGGGTGATGCTACTTCATAATTTTATTTAAATATTGACTCTTGCTCAATTTCTCTCACAAGATTTAGCTTTGGGACTTCACCCTTTTGCCAGCGCGGGGCGCGTTTCACCCCGTGGGACTGGGCGCGCTGTGTGGATTGCCAAAGGGCTGGATGTGACGCGCAAAGGCAAACTCCCTCCTGTCACCGTCCAGCAGCACGTGGGGACCTCACCGGCTGCCCTGTGACCCTGGCAGTGATCCCACCCGAGGAGGGAACCATGGGGCTCTGCCTCCCAGGAGCCTCGGTGGTTGCCCCAAGCTCAGCCCTTCCCTGAGCAGCCCCGCGCAGAGCTCTGCTGGCCTCACCCCAGGGGCTGCTCTGGCCCTAAACAGCTCTGCTGGTGCTGGGAGCTTCTGGTACTTCACCCTTCGGGGCACCACTCCAAATGCTTCCCCCAGTTCTGCTTCCACCCAGACTCCCTGCAGCGGGTGCTCCCGAGGTCCCATGCTCTGCAGGTGGAACCCAGGGAGCACCACACACCCCCTCCCACCCTGGTTTTGTACAACTGGGACCTGTCAGCCCCTGTTCCCTCCTCAGCTCACCACCCCATGTCACCAACGCTGCTCACTTCCACACCGTCCAACCCCCTCGGGCTCCTGGGCCACGCAGGCTTGGGCCAAAGGCAAGCACGTCTTTGATAGTGGTCTGTGACTTCTTCAGTTGGGCCCTACACCCAACCAGCCTTACATCAACTCCTGGAAAATACTACAGCAAGTAACTGAACAATCGGTAAGAGTCTGGACGTGTGCAAAGTTGGCGAGACCAATCCTCCCACCTTTGGTATGGAGCCAAAGGGCCCGTGGGAAAGGGACAGGAGGAGCAGATGTTATCTGCCTTAAATGTCTTTATTTCATGCCCTTTCACATAAGATTCTCAGAATGAAAGTAAGAAAAGACGATATAGAGTAAACTACTCTTTGGTGAGATCATAACTGGTCAGAAAACCCCGTTCAGAGTTTGCAGTGAGACTGCAGTGATGCCTCGAGGGTGTCACCTGGGGGTCTGTCCTGCATCTGGCGCTCTTTTGGAGCTGTTGAAGACTTGCATGGGCGAACGGCCATCAGGCTTATTTAATCTGCAGCAGCCACAGTGCTGGTGGGGCTGTGGCCCACGCTGCAGCCAAGGCGAGCGGCACCAGTACCAAGTCCTCCTGAGAAGCAGCAGCACCCAGTTGCCAAAGCCTTGGCGAGGGCTGAGCTGCCAGAGCTGGTGCAGGCTGATGTGCAGGGACATGCCACACGCTGCCCCAGACAGCCCTGTGCTGCCCAGGAAGGCAGAGCTGTCACGGTGGGTGTAAAGAAGTGACATGCTGGTCTTCTCTTCTGGAGGTGCAGGGACCGCAGCTTAGTGGGAGGGCTGTGGTGGGAGCAGAGGACATCAGGAACGGTAAGAAGACAAGGAAAGGACCAGCAAAAAAGCACCTCAAGGACCCGGAGCTGTATATTCCAAAGAAGAGACAACTGAGCGGTGACAAAATACCAATATCTCAACATGGAAAAATTACCCAAGCATCTGTCCTATGAGGACAGGCTGGAAACCTGGCTTGGGACAGGTCCTTGGAAGTGGCATTTTTCTGTTCTCAGATCTTGTCAGCAGCAAAATTATGCCCCTGGGAATGCTCTGGCTACTGTTAACGAGGAACCTGGATATTATTGCTCCAGCCACGGCTCTGCCAGGGCTAGTTCTGAAACACCTTCCGGAGCCGTGAGCGGGGTCTCCTCAGCGCCGCAGCCAGGCTTTGCTGCAGGAAGATGACGGCAGAATCGCGTGGGACAACTTGGCGGTGGGGTAAAAGCATGTGAGCCTGTGTTCGCAGCGGCCAGCTGGAGCCAGCCGCCCGGGTGCTCCTGGGGTCCAGGCTGCCTGCCAGGGCAGGACTCGCGCGTTAGCTGTCACCCACCAGGTAACCAGGCACCAGGGTGCCTACAGAGCCCATGGCTCAAGCCAGCGTCATTTCATGGACCCAATTCACGGGTCTAGTCCAAGAGGAGGGTCTGCGCCTGCCGGGAGCCCAGTTTCTGCCACCCCAGCACCGCAGCCAGCCCATTCTCCAGGCTTCCCGAACTTTGCGTAAATAATTTTGCAGAATTACCCTGGCTTTTAATCTGTTCAGCAGCTCTGCTGCGGGAGCGCCCAGAGGCCGTGACTAGCTGCAGTCCTGTTGTGCTAGATTCTGTGTCGAGACCGTAAGTGGAGCAGGTAGAGGCATAAAGTTAAGGCTGCATAGCAGTTCCCATTAGAAAGCCCCGCTTTCATTCGCCAGCCCGTTATTAAACGCGAACTCTTGCAGCCGGGGTTGGCCATGCTGTGCGCCTGTCGCAGGCTGAGCTTCCCCCGTTACAGCTACGGCAAAAAATTAATTGGCCTCGACTTAGTCAACAGCGAGTGTACCGGGAACGCGCTCTGGAGTGCCCGCCCTGGAGGAGCAGCTCGCAGCGCAGGAAGGCAGGAGAGCTGGCCCCGAGCGATCTTCTTCTGCCCAGTAGCACCGGGTCAACTTTTCCTAAATCACCAGCCTCTGAGGATCCCGTTTTGCACGTACCAAGCAAGGACGTTTTTAGAGGCTGGGATTTTTTTTCCGGGAAGCCACTGCCTGTGCTGAGCAGCTTGAAGTTATGCCAGATCCTCTGTTCTGACCAGACAGGTCATGTACCATCCTCAGCACGGACAAGTGTGGAGCAGGACGCTTTCGGGTCTGGCCTGCTGGCTCCAGAAACGTGGGCAAACTGACTTCCCCGCTCACGCGTCTGCAGCAAGGAGCAGAGAAGAGGAGGAAGAAAAAGCTTCAGCAGCTCTAATGTGGAAAACAGGAGAGGCGGGGTGGGAAACAAGGGCAGACTGAGCTGGGGGTGGTGGAGGAGATGGGAGAGGCTGCGCTGTAAGGACCCGCAGAGACCCGACCTGAGCTTAGTGATCGGGGCCCATCCCAGTGACACTCAGGACAGAGTGATGAGGCTGATAAACACGGAGTCATGCCCCAGCAACCTCAGAAGGCGAGAGAGCAGGTCTCCTCCTGAGCGGCTTTTTTAGCTCAGTGACTGATAACGCTCCAGCAAGGTCGTGAGCGGCCGCTGTCAGCAGCCGAGAGCGCAGAGAGACCAGATGCCACATGTGGCTACTGCTTCTCCTGTACCTGGAGAAGGGTGTTGGACGGGGCGACTTCAGGCGGCGCGCCGGCTGCTCCTGACTGGGGATGGAGCCCCGTAACACGAATAAAGCGGCTCCCCGCAGAGCAGGCGTGTGGGGAGGGAGGAACGCCCAGGGAGCGAGCGGAGCGCTGGAGGTCTGAGCCTCAAGTGGAAGCCATGGAAACTGCATTTCCACCAGACACCGAGGAGCTGTGGAAGGTGAGATACCGGGTACGGAAACTGGGAAAGCCCCTGGAGGTCTTTGGGGAGGTGGAGTTATCGTGTGCAGCCCGGACCCTCACCTTGCAAGGATGGGGGATGCGGCAGCCCTCGGTCTGGTTCAACGGACGCGACGGAGCACAAGAGGACAGTATCTGCTTTGTTTTTCTTGCAGCCTTGTTCTTCCTCAGCCCTTCAACCTTTTCTTCTCTGGATCTTTGCTTCACAATTGGGCAAGTGAATTTCTGCCTTACTTTTCCACAAAAGTCTCTTGAGACAAAGTAAACCAGAGCAGGGCGAGTTGTCAGGGCCCTGAGTTCATTGCCCTCCTCCTGGGGGTTTGGCTCTCCGGGGTCAGGGCCAACGTAGAGGATGCAGCCATGGGGAGCCTCAGCAAGAGCCGGCCCTTCTTTGGTTCCCCAGGCTCTCACCCTCAGTCTGACCCTGGCCTAAGCTGGAGCTACAACTGATCTCCACCTCCCTGATGCCGACACTGATCCCAACCCACTGATCTGACTTTCTGGCTTGGCCTTGGACCTGCCCCACCACTTGGAGAGTGGGACTTGCTGGGTGATCACCGGACTGTTGGTCACAGATCTGCTCCGGTCGCCTTCCCTGAGTCCTGTGGGACTGCACCCTCGTCAGCGAAGCCGCCGCTCTGCCCGTGCTGCTGCAGCTCTTGCTTCCTGGCTCCGTTCCTGATGGGAGCAGCCCGCCCGCATTGCTCCTGACGCTGAGCTGGGATCCAGCATTCGAGGAGAGACAAGTAGGAGATCAAGTAAGCAGAACTTGATCCTCAAGCCATATGTAAGGACTTGCAGGGCGCAGGCTGTTGGTTTGCAGAGGTCAGTATGAGAGCTTCGGGAAGGACCTGCTGCTTTGGGCATTCCTCCATCCCTGCGGAGCGGTAGCTCATTCCCAGCGTTCCCAGTTCCCCCAGCCTGGCCACTGAGCACAGCGCTTTCCTGTTGCTCTCCAGTATCTTGCTAACTTAGCTGAGGGTGTGAGGAGCGGCTTGAAGTTACGTATTGAAGGTTGGTTGAACAAGCGATCAAACCGCAGCTGCTCAGGCATTGGGTAGTTCCCTTGATCTGAGCCCTTTTGAGCACGGGGCTGGAGATCCAGTGACTTACCCATGGCTACACCTTCCCTTCCTGCGTGGCCTCACGCGCTTTGGCATGAACCCAAGCTGTGGGCATGAAGGTTCCTTTCCCACAGGGACACGGGTGGATGAGGCAGGAGGGCTGGACCAGGGACAGGCAGAACACGGGTGCTGACCCGCATCATGTCACAACTGATTCCAAACGCCAGTCACTGCCAGCCTCCTTCCCAGCCCGAACGCGAGGCCCTCACCCCAGACTGGTGGCCGAAGGGCCTGTGCGCTGCAGACATGGGCGTCTCTTCTCCGGGATGCAAGGATCACTCAGTGGGAAGTGTCTGCAGCAGAACTGCGTGCGGGATCATTCTTGCCCGTCCTCCAGCTGTCCTGATGTCACAGCTGGACCCTGGGATGTGCCTGTTTGGTGGCAGAAGGACAAGTGCCACACCATTGGTCTGCTGAGCCCATCCAGCCTTGTTTATGTGCTCCACGTGGGATTCAAGTATCCGGCATCACGGCTGGGCTGTCATGTCCACCACAAAACACAGGGTTCAAGGCTGCAGCCAAGTGGTGCCCTGGGCCTCCTCGGGGACAGAGCAGGGGGTACGATTGTAAAAATCCACATATTCCTGTTGGATGCCACCAGGGAGACTGGAGCATGAAGCTGCCCCTGGAACTGCATCCCTGGTCACCGTGTGAGCGCAGGCAGGACCACGCGGGGTCTGGAGAAGGGGACTACCCCAGCTGAGAGGCGGAGGTCCAGTGGGTAGCCGTGCCACTGAAATTGCAGTGACAACGAGCTCAGACACCACTTTACATGGTGATCCTGACGCTCTCTGGAGCAGGGCTGTAGTTTGCTCCACGTTCAGCGTATTACAGAACGGTGATCTTCTCCCTGTAGGCACAACGCAAGTGCCGAGCTGGGGGGGTAAGTACTCCAC
>NW_010412762.1:0-211 GCF_000710305.1 Buceros rhinoceros silvestris | reverse complement strand
GCTCTGTGCATTGAGCGATGTGCGGAAAGGCCCGGCGGCAGCCAGAGCTGGGGACCTGTCTGACACACGGCGAGTGCCCAGGAGGGAGGGACGGAGCCCAGGGCTTTGTGCAGCCTCGGCGCAGCGCGGGAGGGCCAGCAAACCCCAGCCACCGTGGCCTCGGGGGCGGGCAGGTCCTGTTGGGCTCAGACACGCCCCGGGCTGCGGCTCC
>NW_010412761.1:568-774 GCF_000710305.1 Buceros rhinoceros silvestris | reverse complement strand
AGAAAGGGTTTCGCTTTTTCGCACGCGATGCTGTTACAGTGATTCGGAAAGAAAAAGAAATGACGAGAAAATCCAAAGGAAAACAACACTGCAACGTTCCCGAATGCTCAAGACCGGCATCATAAATAGGCCTGGAAAGGGAAAAAAAACCAGAGCAAACCCCAAACACAAAATGACAACGCCACGAACACGCGCTCACAGACCTG
>NW_010412761.1:0-399 GCF_000710305.1 Buceros rhinoceros silvestris | reverse complement strand
ACAGACCGGCCAAGACGCTGCGTCGGGAAGATAAACATGGGCTGACGTCGGGGGGCAGACAGGGCCTTTGAAGTGCATTTGTTTCCTTGTTAAAGGCTGAAGTTTTCAGGGTTTTTTAATGGTTTTTGTGGTTTTTTAAAGGTAAATGCTCCTTTCTTTATAAATAACTTTTTTCTCTTTCTTTTCTTTTCTTTTTTTTTAAAATAAAAAAAGCGCAACACTGACTCTGGCCACGCGGAACAGCGAGCGGAAACCCGACGAGAATCGATCCTTAAGGATGCCAAGGGAAAAAAAATCAACCAACCAACCAACAGAACCCCTAAAGTGCCTGGAGAGGGAGGGAGGCTCCAGCAGCGCCGCGGGGCCGGGGAGCAGCAGCAGCAGCACACGGGGTGGCAT
>NW_010412760.1:0-1957 GCF_000710305.1 Buceros rhinoceros silvestris | reverse complement strand
AAAGAGTCAGTTAACAGGAGAAGCCAGCTGACAGCTACAGATTCAGATCATTCCTCAGTGCCGTGATTTTCAGCTGCTTTTACTTCAGAGCACTTTTCAGAAGAGCGCGGGAATCAGCTCCATGGTGTCCAGCGCAGCTGGCCCATCGCTGAGCATGAACCACCAACCAGCTCCTCCGCGGCAAGAGAGCTGTGCTTTCACTTTCTGTTAAAAACAAAACTGCAGGGGAAAGGGCTTTTTTTTCCTTCCAAGTTTCCCAAGCCAGTTCTAACCCCCAGAACCAGGGCTCTGCCTGGCTTGCTGAACGCCAGGAACATCGACCCGCTCCACACTGGGCGCAGAGGCAGATTTTACGCACAGTGGGAGGTCACGAGGGGTGAGGACAGAGGGATGGTCTGACTGGGAGAAGAGCTGCTGCCAGCGAGACCCTCCCTGCAGCCCTGCGGTGCAGCGCTACCTGCGCTCACCAGCGACATCAAGAGCGCGCTGGGACACCACTCCTCTATGTCAGCGCCTAAAGGGGTTGTACACCCCTTCAACGCTACACCCGGGCATTGTCCCTCCCTTCTCCAAGGAAAAGGGAAGGCAAAGGCTCGGGGAGGACAATAAAGGGGTGAAAAGTGCAGAACAGCTTTAAATGAGAAACAGTTGTTGGGTCTGGACCAGAGCTGAGGGCAGGGAGATGTCCTAGAAACAGCACAGGAGGGGAACAGGCAGCGATTTTCACTGCCAACTGAGGAATTAGAGGCCTCAAACGGAGTCAAGAGGGTAAAGGTAAGGGAAGGAACTGCTGCTGCTGGACAAGGTGTGGCAAAGGAACACAAACCAAACCAAATGCTGATGGTGTGAAACCCCTCGGTTTCAAGAAGCCCTCGAGCCCCGCGGTTCTGGGAGGCTGGGACGATACTCAACGGAAGTACCGCCCCTCTCTGCCCGATTCCTCCTGTCTCTCCCAGCGATCTGCAGCCGGGCAGTGCTGGACGCAGCCAGGGCCAGCCAGACCTTGGGCCAGCCTTGGTGTGAACAGCCTCCCGGCAGCCACGGCTCGCACCGAGAGAAAGACACTTTAACAGCTACCAAAACAGCATGATTTTTCTGGTTTTCTCACTTATTTTTCAAACTAACGTACCCCACAGAGTAATACAATATTTATTCTCCAGTTATTATATTTTTTTAATAACTCCCAGGGTTCCAAATCACGAGACAGTGCTGAAAGAGCTCACTGAGTATGTCACAAGTACCACAGTACTCCGAATTAAGCAAAGAAACCGGATTTGCTCCACAGTTTTGTTTTCAGTCGGTTTCTCTAGGACACTCCAGACAGTGTGAGACTCGCGCTGCTCTTAAACGTACTTACTTAGGAGCAAATGAGATCATGTGCAACCGGGTGAGAAAAACTACTTCGCGCTCACCAGGACCCCTCCCACACCAGAAAACACAGTAAGTCTGGGGAAAAGGTGGGAAGAGAGTTTCAAAATTCAGTGTCCCCAGACTGACAACAAACTACAACAGAAACACAACTCAGTGACCATAATCCCGAGAGCAGCTGTGGCTGCCCCATCCCTGGCAGTGCCCAGGGCCAGGCTGGACGGGGCTCGGAGCAACCTGCTCTGGGGGAAGGTCCCTGCCCCTGGCAGGGGCTGGGCTGGGTGAGCTGTAAGGTCCTTCCACCCCAAACCACCCTGTGATCACAGAACGTGGCCATATGGAAACGGGAACAAGACAAGATTTTTTGCCTTAATTGGCAATTTTCTACCTCTCCCTCACCAGACCAGCGTTATCTGTGAACCTGGTTTACCGTGACCCTCTCACGCCCCTCCTGAGGTGCTTTAAACTGCATCTGCGGGCTACCTCAACCCCCTGCTGTCATCAGAATCCCCCTGAATTAGCTCTGCTTAACTGTGTGTACGTTTTAAAAAAAACAGAACACCCCGTTTTCAGCGACCGCTTCCAGTCG
>NW_010412759.1:70019-74488 GCF_000710305.1 Buceros rhinoceros silvestris | reverse complement strand
TGGCTGTCATGAACGACGCTAAGTGTGAAATCATGCCTCTCCTTTTGTGGAGCAGGCTATTTTTGTAATGCAGCGGGTGCCTTGCTTAAAACGCTTCGCTTACCGTGAGATCATTGTGCCCTTGTTGCCGAAGCCCCGGCAGCTCCGGCGTGAACGGCTTTTTAAATTCTGTAATAATAAACGTGAGGCAGAGGTGATATCTGATTAGAAATGTTCCTTAGGACGTTGGAAAAATCGGGAAATCGCGGTGTTGCTGTTTGCTGTAGTTGAAGCCATGGCAGCGTTCTCGTGATGAAAGCCCGTTTTCAAAGACTTTGGAACTGTCGCTGAACTTGTGCATATTTTAATTTGGTATTCAGGGGCTCGAGCTAGGAACAAGTCGGGTTGTTTTCACACTGGGAATTGTCTGAGGTTCTGCTGTAGGTGGTGGAATGCTCTGCAGCTTGAAGAGGGTGGTGGTGCTTGGGTAAATTGACTTGTTCAGGTATGTAAATACTGAAATTTGAGATAATGGCGTTTGATGAGATGGATAGAATGAAACGATAAGGTTAAGCTGTTGTCTATGAGGCAGTTGTAGCAACAGCCTTAAACCAGTGTTCTACGAGCCTGCACATCTGACAGATGGAAATAAAATTCCACTTGAGATGTGGGCTTGTTCTTTTAAAAGCCTGTGTTGCCTTTTGTATTCAGCCGCCTGCCCTCAGTCACTGGGATCTGGGCACTTCTGCAGCAGAATGGATTGGCGTTGTACTTCCCTGCGGTGTATTGAACCTGTGCTTTCAGCATCGTTTTTCATATTTGACCGTCTAGCTTCAAAGGCTGTTCTGAAGGTGCTCTGCAAGAAATGGAAGAAAGCTGTGACTAATTGGAAAAGTAGGGGATTGAAAAATCAGGCTCACAGGTCTAGTTTTCCTGTCAGTTTGCTCTGTAACACTGGATGAGCCATTCAAACAGATGTACACCAGTACGCTGAGCTGTCAAGTGGGCAGGAAAGGTCCCTAGTGATTTTGGAGACAGAGTGGTTGTCAGGATGTTTAGAGATCTTCTGCAGAAATGCTCCGCGGAAGCAGAGTGTGCATTTCTGGGCGATGCGGGGTGACTTTGCCGTGTAATTTGTGTTTAAACAACTAAATTTTTTGAAAACTTTCACAATGGTGAGGATTGGATGGGAAAGATACACGCAGAAGGTGCCTGACTGATGCACATGCTGGCAGATCACAACTGGTTAATCATCAGCAATTGTTGATGCCTGGATATCTCCCACTGGGAAGCACTGCTAGGACAGGTATTCCTAGTCCTTCTCTGACCTGGAGGCACATCTCGAACCTGTGTTGGTATTAATGTCATGCAGGCTGGCAGGATACGCTGGTGATGCAGGTGGGATGCCCTCCACTCCTTCCCTCTTTGCTTTCTGTCTTTCATTTTGTAGCAGGAAGGCATTGGCTGTTTGCTCTTCTGTGCTGGGTGTGCAGGAAAGTTAGAGATAGCACCCAAGTTGCTCGCTGAGAATAACAGTCCAAATCCCAATAAATAGGCATTGACGAGACACTCCTAATAGGAGGGGGTTCTGGTAAATCTTTGGCATTATAGACAGCCTCAGAGACTCATTGAAATTAATGAGTTTAATAAAATCCCTGTACTATATAGCGATCTTGCATATCTCTTTCTGCGTGCACATAATTAATGACAAAGGGAGCCGAAAATAAAAGCCTGTATAGATGATGTGTTTTGTGGAATGTGTGACAGAAGTTGCTTGCCTTTACTTATTTTAAAACTTTCACTGCGTGATTTTCTGTTCTGAAGTGCAATAGCTATTTTTCTTAATGAGGCTGCAGTGTGACAGCAATTATTTTCCTTAGGTTTTCTTGAAAAATATCACCAGCCATGGAAAAAAGTCAGCATTCACCTTTTTTTCATTTTAAAAATTCAAGAATAATAATAAAATGTTTTCTTGTGGGGTGCCTGTGATGTCCTTTTTAGTTAGGTCTTCACATACGCACAGATAAAGAGGAGGACACCTCCTAGAGTGTAGCTCGGAGACGTTTATGGCACTAAGCTGAAAAATGAGACGTGTAACATTAATATATGCGAAGTAATCATTTCGGTAGTAATGGCGTTTTTAGGTAATAAACTGCTGGGGTTAGTTGAATAAGCATTTATTGTGTGACGTGAACAGAGTCTCTGGTGATTTTAATTTAGGTAGCATGAACATGGTTTGTATACTCAAAACGCACAAGCCTTTTTACTCAAAGGAATGCTCTCTAAATGGCTTCTCAGTTTCCAAGTTGTGTGAACGTACCTGTAGTGTTTAGCACATCTGACTTACCTTTGAAGGCACGCGTGTTTCTGTCTTTTACCTTGGCGTCTGAATTTCCAGCTCGGCTCATTTTGGGTGTGATGGTCCTGTGTTAGTGGTTTCTGGGTTGAGCTATATTAGGTGGAAGATACCATTCATTCCAGTAAGGTGTGGAAGAAAATTTGGATTTAAATGCAAAGCTTTCTGTGAGTCCGAGTTAGTCCTCCTGTTCTCGGTGCCCAAGCTGATTACAAATGCTTTAAGAGAACACGGAAGAGAGTCTGTCTGATACTGCAGTTCTTTACTGATATTTGACTGGGTGCCTAAGTGATTCTGTTGTAGTAGCTGAATGGGCAGTAGATTTCCAGCTTCAGTGGCTCCATAAGGTTTTCCAGAATAGGGCTCAAATTGCTTATTCAGCTTTTTCAAGAAATGGTCATCGTTCCTTTAAATTCAGCCAGAAGACATTAGCCTTGGCAGCTGCCTGATTATTACACATTCATTTGAAGATTGCATCAAGATGATGTAAAATGTATGAATATAGCCAGCTGAGTTGCAGTGTGTTTGTTTTGCTTTTTAGTTAGGCAGAAACATCTCTGTAGTGGATTGAAAAGAGCACTGCTTACTGTGCCACCCTTGGACTATGAATTATAATGTTGAAGCAGGCAAGCAGTGGAATGCATAACAAATGCCTTTGTGGCCAGTGATGGACTCAAAGCTCCTGAGTGACTAGAACTGATGGTATTGATCAAATAGCAAGCACGTGTTCAGATAGGTAGATAAAAAGGAACAAGGGAATAACTTTGGGAAATCCATTATGCTAGAAGTTTACATGTACGGCAGAACTTCAATCTGTCAAAAATTGGGCTCAGAAGACTCCTCTACTTGATTGTATTGATCTTTATGAAGAAAGAGCCACAGCAACAACCTGAAGAACACAGTGCTGCACTGCACTGACGTCTGAGCAGATGGATAGATGTGTCCCCATTTGGCTTAAAACAAATTGCCTGCAAAGCTCCTAATGTGGCTCCTGCGTGAGTGAGGCTGCTGCCAGGGGTGCAGCCCCTCCGTGTATAACCCCTCGTCCCTCTGCGACCTCCTCTGCCTCTGCTTCCCCTTTGGTTTTACACCTTGGTGCTAACCTGCCCTCAGAGCAAGCTGGGACATTTCATATGCAGTGCCTCACGGGAAAGAAAAGGAGGAAAAGGAGGTAGTGGTGGTGGTGGTGACTGCAGGGTAAAGAGGCACTGGGACCTGAGGTGTGCACCGTTTTCTTCTTTTTAGTGAGAAAGGTGACCCTAAGGGTCCAGATCCTCCCAAACTTATTCCCAAGACCTGTTATTTGCATATCACTTTCTCTGCTATTGTATCAACTGAGCAGATGCTTGAAAAGCTGTTAGGCATGAAAAACCTGGGAATTTCCGGTTTGGTTGGAGTTGAAACGGAATCGTAGTTTTTGCTCCTGAGCTCTGAAAACACTTAACCGAACTGTGATGGGTAGATGGGTTTTGGTGCATGAGTTCAAAAGGAGTCTCCCTACTAAGAAAAACAAGAACTGTTTACTGCTTGTCACCGTGCAGGGCTCCTGGGCTGTGGAGCAGCAATTTTCTTTTTTGAGAAGAGGAAAAGCAGTTATGTCTGTTTAAGTAAACAGAATGACCCTTGAGACTTAATCATAGCTGCTTATTATAGCTGACATCCACTGAGGGTTTGGGGTTTTCTTCTTTATTAGTGATCGCTTTAAACTTTAAACCTGAGCTAGGAAAACAGGAACTGTAGGTGTGGAGGTGTTTCTTTCCCTGATTTGCATGCAGGCTGTTTTTTATTTAGTGGGTAGGTGTGTTCAGTGCATGGGAGAGCAACTGAACATGTCAGCAGTTTCCTACACGCTGCTCTTGCTGACTCACGTGTCTGGTGCAGCTTGGAGCTACCCTCACTGTAAACTATCCACAACAGGAGGCGCAAGCAGAGAGACCATCAGCGCTGAGCTGTTGTGCAAAGGTTATTTTCAGTTCTCCAGTCATTGCTTTGCTGTAGTTTTCTTCCCCAGTAATATCAAAATACACTGTCATTTTGCCAGGCTGCTATTCTGCTGGGGACATAGTGTTCAGTAGAAATTCGTTGCACCACTGCGGAGGTCGTGCTTGAAGTGCATCTAGATGCTACAGATGTT
>NW_010412759.1:66377-69919 GCF_000710305.1 Buceros rhinoceros silvestris | reverse complement strand
AGGACTAAACTTCTGGGGTTTATGTTGTTTCTTTTTTTGTGAATGGGACGTTATGAAAAAAAATCCCTCCGAGCATTGTTCCCAATTTGGATATGGCAAGTCCCGTGTGTGAGTTGTATTTTCCCTCACCAGTTGCAAACTGTACAGTCTCCTACTATCTACCCCTTTTATGGCAGAGTATTTTATTCCAGCAAGGAATTCTGATTAAACTTTAACAACGTGATTTTAGATAACTTTAATTTTCAGAATTTTGTTATTTCTTAGTCTTTTTTATCTCCTGTGTGGCAATATCACTGGCTGTTAGTATGAAAGGGTTCCTTCATTTGCGTGAAGGTGAAAACTTACGCTCTTGTACAACAGCTTCGTTTACAGACTCTGTTCTGATTAGCTATAAAGATCTTAAATCAATATTTTCTGTTGACTTACGGTTTTTAATTTATCTTGCTGTGTTTTTTTTTTTTTTCTTCCCTCCTTTCTTTTTCCTTTCTTCATCAATCACAAAAGTCTTTGCAGAAGTGGAGTGAATTATCCATCCGCAGTTCTGGATTTACTGTCATGGACTTTAGATTTGTAGTCATCTTTTATATATTTTTCTTGGTTTTGTGGAATGGCGTGAAAAAGATGCGATCTTTAAAACTGGTATAAACAAAATGAGCTGGTATAAATCAGGCTTTAATAACACTAGGGTGAGTTTTTGTCACTTGTTTTTGTTTTAGTCAACTACTTCAATCAGTAATGAATAGAAAACCACATTGAGAGCTTTGTAACACACGAAGAAAATGGGTGTTCTTGGTTTCCGCCAATACAAATGACTCATCGGTATCAGTAGGGTTTCTACTTCTAATAATAAAACTGTGGAAGACCTTTAAAACGTGTGGTTTGGGCCCCTACTCTTAGTGAAAGGTTGGAAAACATTACTTTGAGCTTTTTTTTTTTAACTTACAGAAGCTTTAGTGATTTGCTGCGCAACAGTGAAAGATCTTGTACCCTCCAAAAAAATCCTAATCATACCACTGCTTGCGATGCTAAAATCTTTCCCTCTCCTGTCTCCTCTGACCTCAAGTGAGTATTGCCGATGCTTAGCCTTTGATGTCGGAGATGCGCATCTGGAAAATATATTCTATTTATGTTGAACAGGGGAAGACTTGGCACACTACCTCGTCTTGCCAATCTGCTGTTCTCCACCTCTTCCACACTTGTGACAAGAGGACAGAAGGGTTGCAGAATGACCTGTATTGGTGTTTGAGCTGGGGCCAGAGGATCTGGAGAGGAAAGTAAACAGCGAATAGGAGTTAAAGAATAAATGACAACTGTGGGATGTGTCTGTCATTACCTAGGGGGAAATGCATGTCTTCCTGAAAGTGATACTGGAAAAAGGACAAATCAGAAAGTGATCTATTAAATTCCTTTTTTTTTTTTTTTTAAATTAAGTTACAGTTT
This sequence comes from Buceros rhinoceros silvestris, assembly GCF_000710305.1. Taxonomy (NCBI): domain Eukaryota; kingdom Metazoa; phylum Chordata; class Aves; order Bucerotiformes; family Bucerotidae; genus Buceros; species Buceros rhinoceros. The sequence goes on along the minus strand of NW_010412759.1, from coordinate 68,479 downwards.
TCAAGGGTGCTGGCATCCTTTTCACTGTTTACCTATGAGGCTGAAATCTTTTTGTAAAGACTCTGCCCTGTCATCAGTGCAACAAAGCAACCCCTAGTGAATACTGCATTTGGTTTGAAATCATACCTTGTGTAATGCCAGGTTATTTTGTTTTCATACAAGCAGAGCATGCCCTTCATTCTTTCGTGGGATATCAAATTCTAATTCTTTTGTGCAGGTATTCTACTTTTGATGATAGTCCAATCAGTGTCTCCTGATCTGCTGTGTTAATATGTAGTGCTGCTGCCTGCTTTGAAGTTGCTTGTGTTGTCAAAAGATTTAAAGACTATAAATGAAGCAAAGCCAGCCTTCTTCCCTGTTTAAAGTTCCAACACTCATGAAATCTCTGAGTTTACTTTCTCTGTCCTTGCAATATTTATACTAGTAAGTTATTCCATATAAGGATGATGTTTCTCATTATTATATTTTAAAAGCAGAGTGTGCTTTTTACAAAATCTGTTCTGGGGCAGATCCTCAGTACATCTAGACCTATCCCAGGTCCCTCAGTGTCAGCAGGCATCTTTTGCCACTAAATATTTAAATATATTTATGTAGTTAGTCTGGATTGTGCTGAAGTACCTCGGATGTGTTTGTAAGTTTCTTGTATAACCAGACTGTGATGGAGAAACTTAGTCTTGTGGCTTCTTACTAGGAGAGGTGCACTAAAAATAGAGGCGCAGAAGCCTGTGGAGATACAACTTTGAAGTATGTGAAAATCCAGTTGTTTGTTACATGGCAACAATAAGAGAGGTATTTCTATTTTCAGACTGGCATAGCAGAAAAGGCCAGCTTCCAACTTGAGGGATTTACTTATGGACAGTTCTTATGGAAGATCACAAAAGAGTATTCAGTAAGGACTGCAGAATTCTATGTCAGTGGTTATTCAGAGTTCAAGAAGACATGGGTTCAATGCTCTGATTTCAGCTTGTCTTTAGCAAATCTTGCCATCAGAAGTGTCATGAGGGTTGGGTCATGACTGATTAAGAATGTGTCCAAATCTCATCCATGTTCTGAGCTTTGCTGACTCGGAAATGGGACTTGGGTTCAAAATCACTCAGGGCTGGACCTGTGAAGGGCAACAGACACTGTTGTTTCTGAAGTTTAAGACTGTGGTTCTGCTCCACATCATCCCCTCTCCTTTCTTGTGCTTGCCTTGGCACCTGTCTCATCCCACAGTGGGCAAGTTCTGAGAGCTAAACTGGCAGAAGATTATTCATTGTATGTGTAGGGTTCGTTTTCTGCTGGTTGAGTTTAGTGCAGGGTCTGGTAAAGATCTACATAAGGGATCAAGTTAAACCAAAATTTGTTAAAAGACCTAGAGCTGGGCATGGGATGTCTGGCACCCAATGCGCAATGGCCATTACAGCATCATGACCCATCTCCTGAAGGTCTCCCGTGATTTGCTTTTGCAGTGTGGTGGGACTATAGGAAAATGATTATCAGCCTGTGCCCGGCGTAACATGTAGCTTGTCAGTGAGAGCTTGCTGCCAGGGCATGAGAGGTCTGCTTAATTTTGGCTTGTGTTTGCAACAGACAATTGTAAGAAACATTAGAGGAAAACAGATCTCAGTCAAGCAAGTCTTCTACGTTAAAATGCAAAAGTACTATCAAGGGTAGGCCATTAACTTCAGAAAGCAGTGCAGTTACTTAAAGGAGACTTAGCTGAAAAGTAAAATCACTGAACAGAATTAGTTCTAGCTCAACTAGGACAAGTACTCTCTTTTGCAAATATTCAAATAACGGTTGTGATTCCCACCTGATTGGGTTGCTCCTGGCCTGATGTGACCTGGTTATGTCACTTTTCTCCCAGCTATGATGAGAGCTTTTGTGAATTTAGATTTTGGGTCCAAGTTATATATAGCCAAGGAGATCAGTAGACCTGGTGACCACCAGGTTTTTTGAACTAGGTGGCTGCCAATTCTAGACCCTCAGGTCTTCCTTGCGACCTTTTATCACTCTAGGGACGATGGCAAGCGTGCACACTTAGAGATGTTGAGTAACAGGCTCAGCAGGTGATCAGAGTGGCTTTAATTTGCTCAGGTGGAGGAGGGAGGATCCCCTCC
>NW_010412759.1:26740-66307 GCF_000710305.1 Buceros rhinoceros silvestris | reverse complement strand
GTTCAGCATGTGATCAGAGTGGCTTGAATTTGCTCAGGTGAAGGAGGAAGTCTCACCTCATCTTTCATAGCAAGAGGATGAAGTTAAGTATCCTCTTATGCTGCTGGGTGGAAACAGGAGGTCCTGCTTGGCAGTGCACTTGTTGGACTTTGCTAAGCCAATTCAGCTTCCCAACCTAGCACATGTGAATTTACCATTTTCATAGCCCTGGCTAATTTTCTAGACAATTTGGTGAATATGACCGCAGGTCCGAAGAGCAGCAGAGGAAAAGCAGGGAAGACGAGGGGGAGCAGTGGGGGCACGGGGCCTCTGCCAAGTGGCAAACACAGACTGCTTTGAGCCATCATGCATAACTTTACCCTGCGTGGCGGCTGGAGCTGGTCGGCTTTTGTTTGGGAGAGGAAAGATGGTGCTGCCGTTCTGCTTCCTGAGCAACAGCAGTGGTGATTTTATGCAAATCTGAATGCTGACCATGCGTATTAGTGTCTGCAGACTTTTGGTTAGTTGCTGCTCTTGAGCCGGGAAACCCACATTGTGCTCCAGGCCAGCTTCAGGTGTCTGCTGTGCCTCAGGTACTTCTGTGTGTTGAACCTGTAACATGCCAAATGCTTCTGACTCTACTCAGCAATTTAATTTATTTTCCAATCCCTTCATTTGTTCCTGTAACTGTTATTAAATGTGTACTCAGGAGAAGTGTGGTGCAGAACTCTTTTCACGGAAATCCGAATTAGTTGATGGTGTGAAGTAATTGTAAGGCATGTCAGTGAGCTGACCCCAATGTAAAACTCGCAGTGAATTATAAAATTGTTGTGTAGTTTGTGGTAGCTGGAAGTTCAGGGGCAGTGCAAATATAAGCACTCTGAAAGGAAATTTTCTGTTTGTCTTTCTCCCCTTCTTGTTCCTCTTTGTTTGTCTTATTATTAGGCTAAAAGTAGAGTCAGTGATTCATTCAGTAATCTGTTTCTTGGACAGTTAGTCATCTGCCAATTTGTGTTAACTTTCCACTTTGGTCAGAAAGTGAGTAATGCTTAATGCACTAGCCACCAAATTCCAAGCTTAAAAAGCTGTAAGCATCATTGAAATCATCGGCAAACTTTCTCTTCGAAGTTTTTACAATTCGGTAAGATCAAAGCAAGTAAGGTCTGGCATGCAGTGCGTGGTACAGCTACAGTCCAATCGTTTTGTCTAGCCTGGGTTATTAAAGCAAAGCACAAGGTAGCAAATGTAATGCATGACTTCTGTTGTACAGCAACCCTTGTATTTCTTAATCGGTGTAATGCTGCTTGTTTTTCTTTGCAACTCCTACTTTCAACAGATAAATATTGCCTCTTTATCTCCTTCCTCGCCTCCCTCCCCTTCCCTCCCCAGACTGCCAGGACTTTGTTAATTTATATTGTTCCCGGCCTCAACAAATTGTGATGCTATCAAGACTGATTTAGTGAAAACAGCTTGCAAGGAAAGCTGCAGTTGGTATTAGTTGCCTGCTGTAAATATGTCTGGTGCTTTTCATCATTCTTTTAGGTGGAAAGAAAACGATTGTGCTGTTGAAGTGTTATCTGTATAGAACGTGAAGCTATAAAGCCTTCCTGTAGTGATCAGGTAGATATTTTGATCTCAAGGTGACGCCAGTCATTTCTGAAGAGGAACACAGTACTTGTTTGAATCACTTGATGATTTTTTAACAACTTTTTTCTTTCTTACAGAAACTGGAGTAGGGTAAAGAGTAGCAAGGTCAGTGATGTCACAAGAGAACTTTATTCAACCAAAGTCTTTACAGTCTGCTCTAAAATAACATGAAAGGGCTGACTACCTTGCTTCAGCAACAAAGGAATTGAAAGTGCAGGAGAGACTTGAGTGCCGCAGGGAGGGTGCGCGTGTATGGGGGGTGGGGTGAGGTGGGGGTGGTAAACATGTGTACCAAAAGTGGTGTGCTTGGCCCGACACTTTCTTTGTTCCTACCACAGGCACCTGTATGTGTTGTAACCCCCAACTTCCCTCCATTTCTTGCAGTGAAATCGTCGTCTCTGGGTGTGATTATTTTGTGGTGCAGATGGTTTTAGGGTGTCTCTGGTGCCACAGCTCTGTAAACAGGCAATGCAGGAGCTGGTGGATGGGAAGGGATAGCCTTGGGTTGTAGGGTCGGTAGACAGCCTGTCGCTGCCTGCTGCCACAGTGTAACGGGGTCAAAGCAGAAGTTGGTAGTGCTCTGCTGTTGTCGAAAAAAATTGTTTGGTCTTGAGGAAAAGGAAGGGAAAGATCAATTTCCTCACTTCTAGAATCAAATTCCAGTCCGTGTAAATACCTGAAACCTCCTTATATCCACATGCACCTTCTGTGTGAAGAATTATGGTTTCTGAAAGGTTTTTTCTTTCAACCTCACTTTGCAGACCAGCGAGTTTGAATAGTTTTGTTAAACCTTGGACAAACAGCCGTTCTGGGAATGCATATTTGAACATCAACCTTTGAGATTTGCCTATCCTGATTACCTGCAGATTTTCCAACATCAGCAGTGTTCGTTAATGCACTTGCCTCTTTAGACTTGATTGCAACTATTATATTTCAAAATTTACTTGTTTCTGGTTTGGTTTCAGCTGTTGAGCTTTACTTCTCAGGAGTGATTCTGGATTAGAAATTGAAAATTTCTTGGATATGTCTGCTTCTCCAGTGGTGGAGAGTGAAGTTTTCACCTGCTTTTGGGTGAAAGGCATCCAGCAGCCAACCTGTAGGAGTGCTATTCCTCTGCTATTCCTTTCAGACAAAAAAATTAAACCGTATAGGATTGCCTATGGAGGGACCCCAGAGTTGTACCAGAACAGCTTGAGAAATTCTCCCTGTCAGAGTGGCATATTATGAAGTTGCTCCTTTGTTTTCCAAAGTCAAAATTTTCATCCTCCCAGGAGGCATTGAACCAGTGGAGGTGGCTCTCCTGCCCACTGCAGCCATGAGCAGTTGATGGTGCAGGTGATTGTGCCTGTGTCTCTCCTGTGCTCATGGAGAGGGAGCTGCCGATGGGCGCCCGACAGGCAGAGCCACTGGCTGTCAAACCCCCTCTGCTCTCACCCACCCCACACAGGATGTCTGTGCCCACGCTGTTGTTTTTAGGTTTCTGATTTAAACCTTTAGAACATATGAAGAAGCTTTCCTCATTGCATGTTTTGAGGTGGGGAGAGAAGAGCAAGGGCTGGGGTCGGTGGTGCAGCTGCTGGTTTTGTTTGGTGCACTCTGTGCGTATTGTGACTCGAGCAATGGCTGATTCATTGCCTGAAGTTTGTTTGGGTTTTGATTTTCTGTTCTGTTGCTTTTGTTTTTTTTAAGGAAATAATCCTCCGAGAGGTGAGAATTGGTGCTGCTGGGTTGGCTTATGAGTAAACCAAAACTGCAAGGAGTGCCTTTGCTTCCAGCCTTGTGCTCCTGACCTCCCAGTGGTCAATGCCAGGCAGCAGATCTTGAGGACTGAACTGATGCTTGAGGAGACTGGCTGCTACCTTTTGTGAGGGTGTGCAATGTTTAGGGGATTCCTTAATCGCCAGTGTTGACGCTTGAGGTTTCAGGTGACCTGCATGGGGCAGAGGAGGCTGTGGGACCTACAGCCAGACTTGGTCTAACACCTGGCTGCTTTCTTTGGCTCCTTAAGAAAGGGCAATGAAGAAGAGATGACCAGGTGCATGAACGTTGTAGTTGTTGAAATCCGGATAAGGGCAGTGTTGACTATTGTAAAGATGGAATCTTACTCGGGGCATTTTTATCTGAGGAATTTCTTTTTCTTTTTTTATTTTCTCTTATCCTCACTGCTCACCTTCCATTTGTTTCCTGGTGTAAAGTTTAGGACACTCCTATGAAGATGGGCACACTGGTGGCAGCTTCCTGCACAGAGAGGTGCCGAGGAGGCACAACCGCGTGAGGCTTCTCCCGGGTATTTATAGAGGGGTGACTCCTGCCCCAACTCGCTCTGCAGGTGCGCTGCTCGGTCAGTTAAAGAAACCAGGAGTTGAAATGATCCCTGGGGTGAAACAGTTTACAAATAGCTTTTCAGTGTTTGTTTTTATTTTTAACTCCTTCCCCACCCATGGGCCCCTCCCCTGGCTTATTAGCGAGGTTGAAACGGCTCAAGGATGGAAAATCGTTGTTGCAGAATATGCAAAGTGCCCCAAGAGTTTCCAGAGGACCCTCGGAAACTGAGTTGCTTTCCTAATGGCAGAGATCCTGCACCTCTTCCTTCCCCGAGCCCCAGTTTTACCCTTCTGCTCCTTTCTTATTTGTGATCTGTGGGGGAAAAGCTGCTTTTTCTGTGGCTGCTGGGGTAATTTTTTGGGATTATTTCATGGTTTTTTTTGGGGAGGGGGATTGGTTTTTTTTCAAGGGCTTGGCAACTGATGAAAAGATACTGATAGCCACATAGTCGAAGCTGGTGGAGGCAGATTGCCTTTCTGATGGCTGCAAGGAGCACCCCATAGCCAAGTCATGCTGCCTGGGCACTGGCTCCTGTTGTCCCCAGCAACATGGTCTCTGCAGCCAGGCACCTTCTCTCAGGCACTTGGCGTATACCTTTTTGCCCTAATTTTAGTTTATCGCAGAGAAATGATCTCAGCCAACCATACTGCCGCATCTGAGCACGAGAGGAAATTTAGACATTTCTTTCTCCTTTTTTTTTTTTTAAATTATTTTCCTAACCCGTGTTCAATTGCTTATGGAAAATTCTGGTCAAAAGGGTGAAATCTTTTTGCTGGGTGTTTAATCTCAAAACCCAGGATGCAGCAGTGGTAATGCCCTGCTTACAGCCTTTTCCCAGTACTGCCCAAGTGTGCATGGGGGGAGAAAGGCAAAGGGCACATGGAACGGAGGGGTCTCTCTTGCCCCTTGAGCTGCTTTTCCAGTTTGTTTTTTAAATTAAAAAAAAGAGAAAGAAAGTCTGGCAGCCTGCAAAGCAGGTTAATCATTGCAGAAAGACTCGACGTTGGTGCTCCACATGTGTATTTTCACACGTGTGCCGATAGCTGCGTGCGTACTTTGCGGCTGGCAGCTTTGCCAGCGCAGCTGGAAAGTATGTGGGAGCGTGTCTGCTTCCTCTGAGACTGCTACAGGTGGTCAGAGGAAGGTGGGGGCTGGAGGAGGAGATGCTCAGGGCGAGGAACGACACCCACTTCCTCTGGCGTGTGTTGTCATGCGCTTGAACCTGCCGCCTCACCGACAGCCAGGCGGCTGCAGGTTGTGCCTGCGGTACTGGGTCTTTGCTCCTGCTGATTTGTTGTTGCAGGTTTATGACTAAGGTTGTGGTTTAATATGCCCTTTTTAGGTATGCGAAGTGTTTAAAATTATCTAGTGTTGTGTTGTTTTTTTTTTTTTTTGGCCATGGTCTTTTCTACTAAAAGTTTCCACAACTTTTAGAAGGCAAGACGCATAACTATTTTAAAAGAAAAAGTTTACCCTGATGGTTGTTCATCGGCTACAAGTATGCATTTTTTGCCTTTCAAAGGTCTTTTTTTGAGATTTAATAATTTCATAGCCTTTAAGGTTTAAATATGTAATACAAACTGTTGGTGAGCCTTAAAACTAAATAAACAGAAAGCTTAAATACTGGTAATTTGTGAGGAGACTCCCTCTCTTTAGACAAGATTACTTCTGCAGCTGTAGTCCAAGAACCTCAGAGTTAACATTTGCAGGTACAGGTTCCTTTCTTCATAATTTTGAAATCTTCACTTGAGGTCCTGCAGTTTTCCTTCACTGTTTGGGTGCTGATTAATGCCTCAGGTACTTGCTGAATGTATTGCATGTGTGCTCGTATTCCCTTGCCTTTCGGGCGAAACACTGCCGAGCAAACTGCATTGCCATCATGCTAATGGTCAAGATAAAATTGCAGATGCTGGCTTGGGGAGGAGCTGGGAATGGAAGGGAGCAGGCCTATTCTTACACGTACATCTGATTGGTGTAACACCCTTCTTTTTTAGCAGATCGTGCAGCCTTACTGCCTACAGATTACCTGCTTTTTCAATTCGTGTCCTGTTCTGCCATGGAGCAGGACAGAGTTTACCTACTGCTCTTCTTACGGAAGGAAAGGATGTTTTCCCCATGGAGGTAGCTGGAGCATCTGACATTGGCTCGTGGTTGACAGGAGCCCCAGATGCTCTGCTCCAGGGAAGCTTGAGCAAGTTGAGCTGTCAGATGTCGCTAATAGGTATCACGCAGAGGAGTAGAGCAGTCTTTCTGATGTTTGTGCCACCTCGTATCTTGTTGCTAATTGAGGATGCAGCTAAAGGACCCAACAGTAGTTCTAGATGGTGTGTTGGATGCTTTTGTAAACATTGATATGCAACCATTGTGGAAGTGTTAAGGCTTGATCAGTGTTTCGAAAAGGAGTAACTGCAGGGAAATCTAACGCCCCACAAAGATTTAGCAAGCTTTGTGAATCATTTGTAAAGTCATTCAGAATTAAATTGATTTAATTTGGGAAAAGGTGCCAAAAGCCTCATAACACTTTGGTTCAAGATCATCTCCTGCAGAAACACTGCCTATCTGATGTTTCTTGTGTATTTTTTGCTTTGGACTTGAGGTGACTCGTGTTCTTAATCTTGCAGACTGCTTGCCAAAATCCTCGTGTAGATCAGGTCTCCTGGGTATCCTTCCTTGAACACTGCAGGAGCTCCAGGAGCAGCTCAAGCAGAAGGTACCAACCCTTCTCTGGAGGATTTGCTGTTTAATGCTGCCCTGCTGGTGGTCCTGGGGGCTCAGCAGCTCCTGTGGACTTCACCCATCTCGATGCTAGCAGGGAAATGGTTGGTCTTTGCAGCAGCAGAGGCCTCTTACCTCTTGAGTGACACAGTCTTTGGGAATTGCTGAATTGCTGGGGAGGCGAAGACTGGCCTCCTTGATTTAGGAGCTGTTTGCAAATAGGAACAAGATGAGGGAGGTTGAGTTGAAATAGCCAGAAACATTGTGTGCAGCTGCCAGGCTGGAATTCTTGGATTAGAGAACAAGAGAGAAGGTGTGGCAAAGTCAAGAAGCAGCTGAGAAAAAAAAAATCAGAAATTACAGAAAGAGTAAAAAATGAGAAGACAGTCAAAGCCCTGTCCTCTGTCATGTTAGTAAGGGGAAAATATAATTAAAACTCCAATATTGGAGTAGGTGATGTGAGAATTAAAACACATACTGTCCCAAGTTGCTTTCTATGCAACCTCACTCCAGAATTGACTCTACCCAAAAGAAGAGCTGTGTGCATACAGGAAACTGTGTTTTTGACTAGAAGATGCAGTAGAAGGCAGGGTGGGGCATACATGTGCTTTATTGTATGAAAGTAAAAGGAAAGGGTATGGTGCAGAGCATTGTGAGTAAATCCATGTTACTTCTTTCCCTTTTTCAAAATGAGTTCAGAAGGTATCATGCTCTCAAGGTACAACACGAAGGCTTGAGCAGGTGGTATGACAGTTAGTGTGCCATTTAAACTGCAGTTTTCCCATCCCTTTGGTGAAAAAGGGAGTTAACAGTTGCAGGGAGTTTTAAAACATTTGAGTTCCTAAAGCATCATAAGCATTTAGTTCAGCACACTGATCTTGCATGCTGACCAGAGACACATGGCAATTCCAATTTATTATGGTTTTTTAGAGGTCCTACTGGTAGACATAATAACGCAGATCGAGATCTCACCGAGGTTGCAAGCTGTGGCAGAAAAATTAGCACCATACTTTCCAGTGGAAGCAGAACAAAAATGTAAAGTCTGCCAATTAAATTGGAAACAGCTCTTAATTTCCCCTCTTCTCCTCCTCCCCCGAAGGATGAATGGCTTACTCTTCTGGATGGAACTTTGTGTAATGACTCATAGTTTTGTATGGATTAGTGTGAATATGTAGGTGAGGGAGACACTGGTATCCGAGAAACTATATATAGCGTCTAGAAGTGTCCTGGAATGCAGAATAAATGAACATTTGTTCTATTTCTCTTGCTGAATTAATGGAAAAATAAATGCAGAATATCTTCCTCCCTTCACTCCCTCTCCTCCCAGTTACGCATGGCAGACACAAAGGACAAACAGAGAACATGCCTGTATCAATAACAAAACAAGTCACTAAAATAAGAGTGTCCTCTTACCCTGTCTGAAATAAACATGGACAGAGCACCGGGAGCCAAAAGTGTGACAGTGAATGTGCAAAGTTTCTGCGGCACTCTCCATGAGGTGGTTATTGTTCCAGTAGGTTTCCAGCAGGGAAAGAAAGGCCCTTCTACCTTCTTGCCACGTGCCTCTCTGTTCCGTGCCCCTTTGGTCAGTTGATGCTGGTCCATGCCTTGCTACAGACAGCAGCCAGAGGTAGGAGCATCACACATCTTGCTCTTCTAAGTGGCACCTCAACATGCATTGTGTTAGAGTGCGTCACCATCATACCTGCTGCTGTAAAGCCATAGGTAAAGCAGCTGTGTTCATGCTGGGCTAAGCCAAAATCTCGTGGCTCTGCAGTCATGTATAGCTCGTAACTTTAACTGAAAGTGTGGAGTCAGATGAGGCTTCTTCAGAGGACTGCAGAGCTTTCCATGTCAAGGCTCCTCTTTCACCCTTTCCACAATCGTTTACTATAAATGCACCTGCACCAGAATAGCTGTTAGTGGCAGAAGCAGTGAAGGGATTGTCCCCTTGTACTCAGCACTGGTGAGGCCGTACCTGAAATACTGTGTTCAGTTTTGGGCCCCTCACTCCAAGGACGCTGAGGTGCTGGAGCGTGTCCAGAGAAGGACAGCAAAGGTAGTGAAGGGTCTAGAGCACAAGTCCTGTGAGGAGCAGCTGAGGGAGATGGGGTTGTTTAGCCTGGAGAAAAGGAGGCTCAGGGGTTGATCTTATGTGTCTCTACAACTATCCCTGGAAGTTTGTAAAAGATGAGTAGATGTGTTGCTTAGGGGCAAGGTTTAGTGGTGGACTCGACAGTGTTCGGTTTACAGTTGGACTCGATGATCTTGAAGATCTTTTCCAACCTAAGTGATTTTAGGGTTCTAATAACCCCAAACAAAGAAACATTCAGGTTAGGAAAAAAAAAAACAAACCAACTTTAAAAAAAGTGTTTCAAACAGCCGTTTCACTTTGTTGCTCATAAACAAGGCTACAGAAAGTTAAAGTGCAGAAGGTAAGTTGTCAGTGAATTATGGTAGAGGAGGAGTGGAATCAAGCAGATGGAGAAGATGGAAATATGTTGAGCTGGCATTGCTGCAGATACACACAGCGGGGACTGCACCCTTCAGTGTTGTTTTCTTAGTTTGTAGCAATGTCATTTGCTTCCTGGGGAAAATCATCTTCTATGTGGAATCTCCATTAAGGGCAAATGAGAGAAAACTGTCTTGTGTCCTTGTGTGGCAGTCATATCTTAAAATCAGGCTTTGTCCAAAAATTTCGTGTAGCTAGGTTCTCCTTTTTTGATTGTTCACTATAGCTTACTGCAGCATTTAATTGTGGGGACCTTATTTTTACATCTCAGACTTGCAGACATGTATCACGCTAGCATAATTGTTGTTATTAGCAGGAAGACTGAAAATTCTGAGGTCAGTCCTGAGCTCCTGGCATCTGCTTTCCCAGGGAGCGTGTTGCTGATACTCTCTGGGATAATCCTGGCTATGGAGTCTCCTCAGTTCTCTGTAGGAGGAAACTTTGATTTTCCCTTCAAGCAAGATGCCACGCAAGGCTTACTCTCAGGGTGCTACAGTACCCTGGGAACATTTTCTGGAGAAGGGGAAATGCATTTACATTAAAAACACACAAGCAACAACAATGACTAAAAGAAGCAGCTGCTTCTTATGTAAGTAGGGGGGAATCCCACAGTGTCTTCAGAGTAGGTTTATTTGGTCACGTGCAGTACCTTAGACCTCCCACCATCAGATGTCGAGGAGATCTGACTTCCATTTTAGAAGTAGTACCTGGCATGGAATAGAGTTATACTAAAGTCTTATTGCCTAGAAATGCAAACATGGAGAAACCAAGAATTCGTGTTGTTTGGTGTAATTTCTTGAAAAGAGATTAAAACTCCAGTGTTTATCTTGGATTCCCAGTGCAGGGTGCAGGGGGGAGCGATGAGGGTATTTCATGCTTAATGAGCCTTTCTGCATATGTTTCTTATGCGTCTTGGCATTTTGTAGTCTCAGCTCTTTACTTCACTTTTCTCTTGTTGGCATTCTCACCAGTAGTCTTGCGAGTTGCAAGAATCTACCCTAAACTAGCATGTCTCTTGGCTGTGAGAATGTGGGCTAGTGTACTATCCTTGGACTCCACTGGTCAAGTAGGTTTTAGAGTTTCTATCCTGTTCCCACCATAACTTCCTTGTTCTTTGCTTTTGCACAGAACAATTCCTACCACGCATAAAGCCATCATCCTCACCTTGCAAACAGGATCCAGTTAAGGTGGGAAGCCACGTTACGCTGAAGCTGCCAGCCTAGCTGAGAACAGGTTGATTTGGGTACTGTTGGAGTCTAGCCACAGTGCTCGCTGTTCAGAGGGAGGCAGGTTTGCAGCCCAGGCTGGCCCCGTGCACAGCACTTTGGTGGTTCCAGCTGTCCCAGCACTGTAGACCTGGCCCACACCAAAACAAAGGCTACAGAAAGACGTGCTCTCCAGCTGCCTTTCTCTGTCCTCAGAAGAGGAGAAGCCCAAGGTAACAACACGTGTTTCTTGACACTTACAGGAGAAAGGCAGCAAGGGGGGAAAGAGCAACACAGTCTGTTGCAGTCAGGGGTTTTTTTTGTCCTTTATGTGTCTGTGATTTTTATCACAGGATAGGGAGGGGTCAGCTGGGAGTTTTCCCAGCTGGTGGCAGACCGTATATGGCACATCAATGGCTCTGCTTCCCCTGGGTTTACTCCCTGCAGCTGCAGACCATGTGTCTGTGTGTGTGTGTTCACCAAGGTGGCAGGGGGAACTATTTAACCGGCTGTAAATCAGTGAATCAGTGTAGGGGAAATTCGTTCCCTTGGGCAGAGGAACTCCATGCCAGAGCAGAGGCTGGGTTCGGCAGGCCCTCCAGTGCTTCAGGGAACCCATGCCACCAGTGGCTCACCTGCACTGGAGAAGGGACTCCAAATTGCCGGGTCCAGCTGAAGGAGCCCTGGACACTTTACAACCACCATGCAGCTGACTATACCATTTCCCCTGCAGCATCAACCAAGGTGTGGAGCTGCTGGACAAGAAACGTGGGGAGCATGAACCAGTGTCTGTAGAGCAAGTGCAGGGTGATGGAGTGCTACCTGCAAAATGATGGTGTGCTGCAGGTCAGGTGGCAGCTCTCCAGGGTCTGGAGCACGAGAAGAGCATGCTTGTGCTCTTCTGGCAGTAGGGTTTATGCTTTCTTTCCTGCCTCTCTCCTTACTTGGAGAGTAGTCAAAGAAGAAGTCATCTGATGAACCTGCCAGAGGCTCTTCTTGCTTCTTCCTCGCCAAAGAGGCAACTGTAAAAGTTTCCTCATTCATTCCTAACTCTTCTTTCTTGGCTGTTGATGCACGAGCAAATTCAGTCTATACCAGTCTGTTTTCCTCATATGCAGATAGTCTGTCTATATAGTAAATGGTTTTTTTGTCTTTCTCTAACCCCTGGGTACAACACACCTGTTTTCTACAGTGGTGTGTGTCATTTTAACTAATTGTGCTTAAATGGAGGAAGTCAGCAGGTAGGTGGAGGGTTTTGATTTCACTGAAGCCAATGCAGGAAAAACAGCTGGATTTCTTTTCTGCATACATTCTTAGTCCAGCCCATGCTTGACTAGTGTGGGAAGTGCTGTGGTGAGCACCTGACGTGGTTTGTTTAGCCACCTGTGTGAGTGGCTCAATGCTCATCCCAGAGGCTGCAGAATGAAGCTCATCTGGGGCAGAGAAAGTTGCTCATTTTCTTTTTTATGGAAGCAGCCTTAGAGGTTTGCATGAGCCTTTTCTACATTCTGATGAGTAACCTAAAGGAGTGAGGCCTTCCAGGGTAGAAGCTATTGGAGAGAGCGATTAGCTGGCAGCCGGGTCCTTTTGAGGCGTAAGTTTCCTTCTGAGAGCCTTGGTTTCCAGCAGGGTGAGGGGAACAGAAGAGACAGGATGGGGTAGGTTTTCCTGTGATTGACCAGGGTTAATTTTCTTGTGCCTTGCCCTGAAGCTTCTGTAGTTCTGCTGCCTGAAGCTGATGGTGGGGTGGACCATGAGTGTGGTCTGAGAAGGCATTTTCTTGTATAAACTAATATAAAACTGCTGTCGTACAGTTACTATTAAACATTGCCAATATTTCCTCTGAATGATAGATTTGGAAGCATGTAAACAAGAAGTACCACTGTGTGGGGACCACTTGGCTTCTACAGAAATGAAAATTAGCCAGACTAAATGCAGTGTATTACACCTCACAGACCACAAAGCCGTATCCACTGAGACACATAAGGGACTTGCTGTTGATTGTCAGGGTCACAGATACCCGTGCAGATTTAGGGACCCATCTCCTCCGAGTGGAGTAAAAGAGCTACAGTGAACATCAACACAAAAGCTGCTGTTCTCTGTATGGGAACTGCTAAGACTATGTTTTTAAGCACTGACTCAAATAATGTAACAATTTTCCATGTACTTTTTTGGTGATTATTTTCTTTGCCTGGGAAGGCTGTTGTTTGAAAATCAGCTGCTCATGAATGTGTAGTGAGGTCTTGGTGCTCTGGACAGTATTATACTGCTGTGAAAAAGTTACGGCAAAGCTGTTCTAATATGTTTTCTCTTAGATCCTGAATATGAGGAATACCACAGAGGTAGGATGGTACATCAGATGTAGCCCTGTTAGAGAAAAGAGGAAGGTAATTTGCCTAGCAATGTTGACTTAAAAATTTACCCGTTTGTTGTAATGCTTTTGCTAGGTCAAGGGTATGGCAGAGATGTTGGGACAAGTCATAACATGGAAGTAAAATGTGCATGTGACCATTAGCTATGGAGTCAGGCAAGGAAGGTACCCTGTTTTTGTTCTTGTCACGTATACTGTACCTTCCCTTTCTTAAAAAAAAAAAAAAGTATCAGTTTTAATGTTCTGGACCTTTGCTTAATAACATGTCTTTCTGGGAAAATCTATACAAAATAGCATTTTTATCGTGGGCATGAATCTTTGCTTGGACTACAAGCAAATGTTTTAGACAGGACATGTTTTGGGTACTGCGTGTCTTTGCTTTTGTGGGTAAACTTTTTAGTACTAAAATATTGAGCTATGACACTGTGCTTCATTGTTAGACTCGCTGACCTTTGTATTTATTTGGAAAGGGAGCAGGAAATCTGTGTTTCCTAAAAGCTGCTGAAGTCACAGAAGAAAGCAGTATCCCTTCTGCTAGTAGCATATGAAATGACCTCTTGGTGCAACCAGGAATTACTGTGGCCACATGAAAGCTGTACGGAGGCTTGGCTGTGGGAAGCCAGTGGTGATGGGAGGCAAATAAACAACAGAGAACTGCATGTTAGTGTTGGTTGTGTCAGATATGTAAACTTGTGTCAGTTGCAATGGTTCTGCTTCTCAGGATCCACAACCCGTCTCTTAGCAGAGCAAGCACGAGTCTGTGGAGCAGATGTATGTGCACTGCTTCAAAGGCAAGGTCCAGCTGTGGCCAAAAGAAAGATGATCTTACAGGGAAGGGAAGTAAAATTTGTTGCCTCTTCTCTGACTCTTAACTGGGAAAAAAAAAAACCCACCCAAAAAGCAATCCAGAATGGTGAAGACAAAACATCTCAGCCTCTCTTGCCAGTTGGAGAATTACTACTAATGTTTATAGTCTGGGAACAAAAGACAACAACACAAGTTACTTAAGTAAAAAAAATCCATCATGCTGACAAAAATAGAGCTTTCAGCTGTTGTGAATCCAGAATGGTGAAGACAAAACATCTCAGCCTCTCTTGCCAGTTGGAGAATTACTACTAATGTTTATAGTCTGGGAACAAAAGACAACAACACAAGTTACTTAAGTAAAAAAAATCCATCATGCTGACAAAAATAGAGCTTTCAGCTTTTGTGTTTTTTTTTTTTTTTTCTTCCTCAGCCTGTGTTTCTTCAGCCAATCAATCCTGTTACTGAATAAAACTCTGGAAATCAACTTAACAAGATTAATGTCTGTAAATATTTGTAAAACCTATGTGTTATACCGTCTCTTTAAATGAGATTATGTCATGTTTGTAATACTCATATTTTGTACCCAGTCTGGTCTAAAACTGAATAGTTTTCATTAATTTTTCTTGCTTGTTTAATTTCATGCTTAAGCCAATACATTGCAAATCTGCATGACTGCCCACTTATTGTTACACTCGAAATAATTGCCCTGAGTCACTGTGCATGGACTTGGATTGCCATAGGGTGTTAATACTTGATATCTAAGCAAGCATGTTTATTGGAAAGCTGTCTCATCAGTCTGTGGAATGCAGTTTTTACCACATGAAGTTGAGCCTAGAATGATTGCAGTTAGGAGATGTAGTCTGTAGCCTAGAATTAGCTTTTCAAGGGTGTTAGGGAAATTACCTGCTACATGTGGGAAAATAAATGCCAGGAAAATAAGTATTGGGCTTTGAGAAAAGGGGGTTTGTGTGCATTTAATATGGTATTTTAAAAGATTCTTTTTCTTGTCTTTTTTTTTTTGTCGTAGTAGCTGCCTGGTTTTTGTCTGTTCTATCTTGAATGCCTTTGATTAACCAAATTCCCAACCAGAATTAGGGATTATGCAAGCTAATGTCATTCTCTTCATAAACTGAAAGATTTGGTTTTTCCAGTCCAAGTTTCTCTCCAAGTGTTTAGTTCCAAATGCTGACATAGAGGTTTTTTTTCCTAGTGAAATTTTCCTGTGTGGCAGAGAGAACCCTAGGGAAACCGACATTTGAAATGCCATTTCACGTTCATTTAATTTGCTCATGTGTTTGCAGGTAGTTAAAACACTGAAAAATTTAGTGGCAGCATCACCTGCTGGAGTGTGTTTTACAGAAGACAAACAAATAATGAAAGGGGATAATGGCTGTGAGTTTACTGTGCCGTCTGTCGAGGGGCCGTTCACTGGTCCTGAAGGAAGCCACCCATGCCTTGCAAACCCTTGGCACGCAGGTGAACGCAGGGAACGCTTCCCCTGGCAGATGCCCTGCACGAGCAGGCAAGGGGCTGCTCTGCCACTCTGCAGGGTGTGTACTGGGTAAAGCCTGAAGAGTTTTTGTTCCTCAAGCAAGGTGGATGGTTTCATGTAGGACTTTGTCAGAGCTGGTATTCAGGTTTTAGCAGAAAAAGGTAATTCTCTAAACTGCAAAGGGTCCGCTGTTCTTGCTTTTGGGATTATGAGCTAAGTGTCAGCAGCAGGCTGGATTTCTCTTCTCATGGGAGAAGCATCTGTGCGGTTCTGCAGGCTGAGATAAAACAAATTTAGATTGGAAATCGGGTGAGTTTTTCAGTTGGAGTAACTGTATAGTGGAGATACTGGTGAGGAGTCAGACGGCACTTCATTTTTGCAAAAACAGAGTGAAGACTTTTATAACATGCTCCTCTTTCACATCAGTAGTATTTATTGCTGTTGAGCACCATTGCTCCTGACTGGGGTGATTTTGTGAGTCGGTTTCCTGTTACTGCACTTAGTTACTTGGAATATCCAAAGGAATCGCTGTTACTTAGAGGTCATGTCTGGCAGCTTAATATTTGGTGTTTCAGGTGGTATTTGCATGTCCATATATAATATTTATATATAACATTTATTTTCCTTTTTCAGCATATGTATTATGGTAAGAACATAGAGAAAAAGGACTGGAGGACATCATAGATATAAATATGCTTTCATTTATGCTCTCTGATCTCTTACTGATCTTTAGCTATATATACAAAGAATGTTTTAGTAAGCAATACAGATTTCATTGAGAATGTAGAGGAATATGTATGTGTGCAAGAGAGGCTTACGTCTTTTTTTTTCCAACTGCATTAGACATTTTTTTTTCTTTAGGTTTTAAGTACTTTGCAGTATTCTTAACAGCGGTAATACATGGAGCATACTGAGATACATTATACACATATAATTTGTTCTTGGGCACCAGTATAACATACGTGGGTGTCAACTGCATATCGCTCTGTTTTTTAACCAATTTATGATAGTTTTGTTCTGAAGCCAAGTATGCTAGAACCAGGATCGCCACCCACTGTGAATGTTGTTGTTAGCAGATAGCATTTATTTCAGTCACTTGAAAATCTTAAATTTATGAAGTGGTTTTGAAAGGTATGTGTCTTTTTAAAGTAACTTTACATTCCATCTGGATAGTTTCTGCCAGTGTTGGTACTGGAGATCGTTCTCCTGTAACGTCTACTGAGGTACACATTCCACTGCATTAATTAATTAATTCCACTGAAGTATCTGACCTCATAGAAGAGTAGGGTCATCCCCGTTAAGTGTCCAAACAGGATACAAGTGACCAAACAGCAGTGTTCTCTCAAAGCTCTCCTTGATCCTCTGGATGGAGTCCAGGGAGCCCATCACTTTGAGGAATACATGTGTTGGACCATATGACCTTACGTAATAACCACGCGCGTGAGAAGCCCAGAGGGCAGGTAGTCTGTGGGGTGCCCAGTAGTGATGCTGGCAAGCTCCTGTGCCAGAGAGGTTTCCAGCTGGCTACTTTGTGCTACTTTGTGGTTTCTGCAAATGGCATTCTCCAGTTTTTGTTTATCCTTCTGCCTTTCTTGTACAGCAATTAGACTGGAAGAATGGGAAGTGTGACTCGTGTAGTCTATGCAAATATTTCTGAAGGAAGCTGACAAGGCTGCATGGATTGCTCCTGTTGCCTCTAGTCAATTCTTTGGCTGAAATTTGCTTGAGGATTAGAGGAGAGGATACAGCCACAGGGACGCACACACAAGCTTACGGAGCAATGAACGTACCTGGAGTAAATTTTTTGTGTGTCATATAAACAAATATATCATAAATGTTCAGTGCTTGCTTTGTTAGATTCATTGGATAGGTTACCCCGTGTTGCCTAAGTTTAAGTTAAAAAGCTTACCAATGCTGTGCTTGATCTTCAGAGATCTACTGAAAGAAACAGGCTGAACTTCTTTACCCCTTCTTCTGTTTCTGTACGTGTAAAATGGAGACTACCTGCCTTCCGGGGGCTTAGAGAGGATTAGTTACTCCTTATGGCTGGCTTTGGCGAGGAGAAGCACTAAGCAGGGTTGTGTGACGTAGGTCTGCTCTAATGGAGATGGGAAAGGAGGAGGCATCAGGGTGATCCTGCAGAGGGAGGAGCATTAGCTGGTGAGGACTGGGTCAGGAGAGCCCCTGTGTGGGTGCGTGGGGGTGGAAGGAAGGCCACCAGTGGCCACAGGGAGACCAGAGCTGCGTGGATCCCGCTGGTTCTTCTGGGACATGTGCAACTCCTTCTTTAAAGCAAGCGGAGCGAGACAGGCAGAGGCAAAATACCCAGAGTGTTTCAGTAAATACGAGCACAAACCTGTTGGCTTTAATCAGCTTATGAGAAACGAACTGTGCCTGGGAGCTGCACTCACGGGGCAAGCACCAGTTCAGGCGTGCGCGTGTGCACGTCCCTGTGTCCTGCCTGGGTGTACCCCCTGGGGTGGGGGATGCTGCCTTTGGGCTCCGTCGCACAGCACTGTGCCTACCTGGCCAGGGCCTCCCCCAGAAAGCCTGCTAGGAAGGTAAACCCTTGCCAGTTAGCATCATCCAGCACAGATTTGGTGTTCACCTGGAAAACTGTGCTCAGTGCCTGCTTCTAGACAAATTCGAAACCTGGTTCGGGATGGATTACCCTCATGTAGCAGAATCAGTAGCACAAATGTCTGCCTGCCTCTTTCTGCTTAGCTAAGCGTGTTTCTTTCCTTGTGGGCTCTGTGTCATCTCTGTTGCCTCTGCAGTGAGGGGGCAGAGCCCCTTACTGCCCTCCTGGTTAATCGTAGCTTCTCCATCATCTGCTTAAGGGTCCTGGTGATACCTCTGCCAGGGGCTTGTGCCCCTGACTGGTTCCCTTTCCTGATCATTCCACTTTCCGGCCTGTTCCCCTCCACATCTCCTGGGATTTAACTGCATGCAGTTGGGCTGAATAATGCCCCACAGATAAAGCAGGGTCTGAAAATGGGGTGCAGAAGGCTTCCATACTGTGCAGGCTGAAGGGATGCCCAAGTGCATCCCTGCCTTCCAGAGGCCTGTGAATCCATTGGTTAAAAATCGGCTGGTTTCTCATATTACCTCAGATTTCTGTTGTGCGGTTTTCTTCTTTTTTTTTATGTTCCTTATCTCTCCCAAGAAGACAAAAGGCCGTAATATTAAAAGATGATTTTATAAGTCTAGAGACAATACACTTTTTCCTTGTGCAAATTAATGTTTTATAATAACTACTGTGTAGGAATTGATTTTCTGCAGGTAACAACTTTGTGGGCTTAATACAATAAAGTAATAGAGCTGTGCCTGTTTTGTGTAAACCCTGAAGTATTTCAGGGCTGTGATAGAAACAGCCTTTATCTTGCAAGAATATGATATTCCAGTGTTTTCAGGTTTCAACATTAAACATAAGAACAACAAAACAAAAATATCTGAAATTCATCAGCCATCTTCATCTGAGTTTTCCAGGTCCCACACTGTAAGTGTGATAGTACTTCAAAGCCTATAACAATTCAGCTTAAAAAAATGTAAATAATTTTATCCACTTGAAATATAAACATAGGAGAAAAACAAAGGAAAAGGCTCTCTTGGCATCTGCAGATGATTTCTTTGTCATCTTGAAGTTCTACCTAAAGTTGAGACAGAAAACCCTCGTGCTTCATTATCATCAGGCTTATTGCTGTCTTTTTCAAATGCAGTTGGCAAGCTCCTTACTTTTCCCTTGTAGCATGAACGGGGAGTCTTCAGCTCGCAGAGGCCCTTGAAGAATGTGTAAGCAATGGTGTGAGTCCAGAGAGGAGCTGCGAGGTGTGTTTCTGTAGTAAATAGGCTCGCTTGAGCCCAGGGGCTGGATGAGCCCTGTTATTCTGGACCAGCAAATTATATCCAAAGAGTACTTTGTCCTCCTCTGCATCAGCAGAAAGAAGGGGTAGAGCTTGTAGAGAACTGCTGTTTTGTCTGGCCACGCGCTGGTTTGCTAAGTTGTTTTCTAGAGCCCACATAAAATCCAACCGTTATCTCTGAGCTATTCCGCTGTGCCTTGGAAAAAGTAAACCTGTGGACCCGGAGTCAAAATTCTGGCTAAGCATGTGCTTAAGCCTGCTGGAAACCTGAGAGGACAGTGCTGGTGTGAGGACAGAGAGGAGCTGGACCACGATGTCCCATCTTGGAGGAGGCCTGTGGGGAGGATGACGTCAGGAGGTGGCAGGACAGAAGCCAGTGTTGGTCCCTACTCGAGTCAGTACAAACCTAGAGGTTGAAGTTAGCTCCCTAGCGTGGCAAGAGCGGGCACTGATCAGGTGCTGTGATTCTGCTGGTTGCACAGGTTGTGGTTCTCCTGGTTTTGCTGAGAGGTGTTTCTTCAGGGGGAGGGTACTTACCAAAGCCAATGTAGCCATCAGGCTGGCAGCAGGTGGGTGCTGTTGGTGTCTGGGCAGGTCTGAAGGGCATTGTGTGTAGCTGTTACCTCCTCTCCAGGTGGTACGGGTGATGCTTGGGCAAGTGTGCCCTCCCTGTCCGTGCTGCCAATGCTGTGGTTCTGCAGCCAGCTCTTCTATTTGATGACTACATCTGAGATACTTTAAATAATCAGCAACAAAGTATCTGCTTTTTATCACCAGGACTTTTCCTGGGAATGCTATGTTGAGTCCTCAGGGTGGGTTTAGTATTTCTTGAATATTATATGTTAATTGCTTCCAATTTTCTATTGCTTAGTTTCTTCACCACTTCAACTTAAATTATTGTTAGAGCTGCCCTTTTGTGAAATGTGTTATGCCAGTTCTGATTTTTCTGTTTTATTCAAGTACTTGGCAGCTTGAGTAAACCTTCTTGCCTTCTGTATTTTGTTTAGAACGACAGATTCCCATTAAATCAAACAGGGAGTTCATTTAGTTAATAGGGAGATAGTGCAGTACTAGCAGGGGGAAAATACACTCTGTTGTAGCCCACAGCATTAAACTGAGAATGGTGCGTTTCTTGAAACTTGAGGTTCATGTGCTGGTCCTTGTGTATATCAGGTTCACAAAAATTGTTACTACTGCTCTTCATCTGGAATTTCGTTGTGGTAAGTGATGCGTGCTATTCCCTGAGATCTTAGCCTTTGTATAGGAGAAAGGGTATAGAGTTCCCCATACTCGTGCTGAATGGAAAGGTGATCCTTCAGAAGGCTGTGGAGTAAAACTGGTCCTCAGTAAGTAAAGTGCATCAAGGTAATGCGTTGCTTAAACCTCGACTCTGAAGTTTGTGTGGATCTTGCTTCAGTGGAGCGTGAGGAACTGCTGGAGTTCTTCTGAAACAGTGCCAGGTGTCCTCATGGTGGAAAGGAAACTCCTTCTGGAGGATGGAGGGGGAGAGAGAGGACTGTGCAAAATTTAGAATTTGCGAGGTGCTGTGAGATGGGAGTGACAGGCACAGAAAGCTACATATATGGTCATGAGTTTTACTTCAGCCCTCTTACAGAACTTGAAGCCCCCCAGAGCGTGACTTCTGGGCTTGTCCTTTCCTCCGGGTAGCGAAGGATGGGAAACTTCTGCGTAGGATGTATGGGAGCTGGACTAGGTAAACGAAGTGTGGTGGGAAGTGTCCCCCCTGAACTGCTGAGTGGGTTTTTTAGTAAGGTGACCGTGCTTAAGCAGAAAGATGTTGATGCTTTCACGCAGTCTCAGACCGCTTCTTTCCTGGCTGGCTAGCTGTGCAAATCCAGGTCCTGCTATTTGCACTGTGCAGAAGGTATTTGGCTGTGAAGGGGATGAGCCCTTATAAAGACTTGTGTGAGGAAATGCAAGATCTCCCAGAGATAGCATAAAATTGTTTCTTAATGAGTTTTCAGTACAGTATTTCATAATGGACCCTTTGGAAAAGTATGAAAAGTATTTACCTCGGTGTTTTAATAACCTCTCTGGGGGAGGGAGTGGTCTCCTTCCCACGTGTGGCTGCCAGAGCCTTGGCCTCCACCATGGTGAGCAGGCTCTCTGCCTCCTGCACGTCATTGCTTCCACCCCTGAGATTTTGTATTTAATGGCGCAAGGCCACTTGCAGGCTGGGATTTGATGGCGTGTTTTGTAAATTAGTGTTTGGAAAGGAAACCAATGGCCTTCACTGGATACCCATGAATTGATCCAGGTGCTTGTTTCTAATGCAGACAGTAGCTCATTCATGAGCATAAACCAAAGAGGATGTAGTCAGTTGTATTTTTTTTAACTGAAAAAAATATTTTTGTAAGTAATTTAAAAATGGCATTAAGTTAAAAAAAACATCAAGCAGGTGTTATGCTAAAATGTGAAGTTCTTTTACAGTTTCACAGCGTATCTGGGTTGTTTTCTTCTGTATTATTCCCTGCAGAAGCTAATGGATTGAAGACACTGAGGGAACAGCCGATCATGATAGACTGTAAGGTGCTAGTTTACGCTCAGGTTTATGCTGCTTTGGGGTGCCTGGATTACATGCCAGCTGTAAAAGAGTTCGATTATCTTAACAGTGGCAAAGCAAAGAAGCGTAGGACCGAAAGCATGGGTTAGATGTTCAGATGTTGCAACGCCAACATTAAAAATAAATATGCTAAAAATGCTTTCCGTTTCCATTCCTACTTTTCCCTTCTTAAAATAGATGAAAATAGCATGAATTATCCATTTATTTATAAAAATTTCTAGAAAGCACTGGAATACCAGGACATGAGCATGGCAGTGCTGCTAGCCTGTTGTGAGACCACCTGGAAGCATTCGATCGAGTGAAGAGACCGGTTACTTTTGCTTCACATTATAGGATATTATTTAAGAACAATTGCAGCTTGTTTTTAAAGTTGGCTATTTTCAGCCCGTAACCTCTAAGTGCTGCCGGTTTTGTCTGTGTCTGCTCTGCACATGCCAAGGCTCGGAGGAGAGGGGGGCAGCTGATGTTGGGGGCACATGGCCTGTAATGCCATGGCTCGTATGCACCAGATGGTCCCACTCTGCAGCTCGCTCGCTACTTGTTCCCTTCAGTTTCCTAAATCTTACTAATTTTCTTTTTCATAAATCATCAGTTTCCTTTCCAAGCAATTAATCATTTTGCTTATTTTTTGGTTCTATATTTAATCCTTTCCATTCATCAGCTCTCTCATATGTTAATCTTCCAATATTAGAAGAGTTGTTGCATTTTCTGCCCATTCAGATTGCTGTCCATATACCCCAATTTCCTCTCTCTATTTTGGTGGACAGGCATAAGATGCTCCAGAGGAAGAAGCAGTACTCCTCTCCCTCCTCAAATGGCGAATGCAGTATCCTGACAGTCTGTGGTGGCTTTAACCCTTTAATTATTGGGTCAAGACTGGACCATGGGACGTTTCTGTTCTTTTCCAAAGCCTTACTGAGATGGGAAAGTCGTGTCCTGTCCCTTTTTGAATCCAACTGGAATCTTGGCCGCCCTGGTATAAAAGGGAATGAATTATTGGGTAATTTGGGTAATTATTGGGTAAATTGCTTGTTGTATGGAGAGTATTTTCTTATACATATGTCGGGTTGTTTTATTGGGTTGAAATTAATTTTCTTCTTGTGTTACGAGAGAAGCACAATCTCTTGGTTAATCTTTCCAGTTTATTTTCTACGCATATCTTTTAAGCAGACCAAATGGAGAGTGTTACGCAGAACCAGAGCTCACCGTCCTCCTGTTCAGCAGCGCTGCTGCTAGGGTTTTGCTGTCTCCCCTCTCTTTTTGCCACCTGGTGCTGGGGTGCCTCTGTTCAGTGCCCAGGCCTGGGGTGGCTGGGCACTGGCCCTGTGCTGTCCTGCCCCCCAGGAGGACAACCCAAGCCATCCCCAGTGGCACCACAAACTGTCACTTGAACTGGAGAGGCGTTTGTCAATGGTTGAAAAGCCATCGCTGTGTGCATGCGTTTCTCAGGGGGAGGGCGTGGGTGGAGGGGGGTTGGCAAAGCATGGGAGAGGTGTCTATCAGCTGAGAGATCTGACTGAAGATAGTTCTCTTGTTCCAAGATACACCTGCAGCAGATATGTCGACTCCTGTCTATTTTATTTGTGTATGTAAGTTCTACAGGAAAAAAAGCTACATCCTGTTTCTTAAGTGACACTTACAAACAGTTGGCAAAAAGGATGAGGGGACATGATGAGGGGACATGAGGTGTTGCACCTGCAGCAGCAGTTGGGAGTGAAAGACCTGGAGCCTCATGTCGAGTGATGTGCTGCTCCCTAAGGGACAAACCTGACCCGCAAGCCTGTGAGAGTGTGTGTCCAGGGGCTTGATAGCTCTGCGTTTGAACGGGTGTTTGCAGTGCCGTATCTTTGACAACGTGTGCTGCCTGCTTCTCTTCTAATTCCAGGACTGTATTCAGACATCTGAATAACTGCCCACCTCTTGGCTGCAGGTTGACAGTGATTCCCTTTGTGGACTCCTGTGGGTAAATGCTCTATAGTACATAGCATGGCTTTGCCCTTAACATGGATTCGTAACTGCTCAGATAAAATAAATTTGTTGTACCTTGCTGCAGCTGTTAGTGAAGGAAATTGTGCATTTTTCCCTTCAGTGTTGTGATAGTTTTTCTCGTTTCCATTTCTCTGAAAGCCCTGGTAGCATGCTACTTTTTAATCTCTCTCTCTTTCTTTACAGAGGAAAAATCACTTTCTGCTTTTTCTTGTCTTCAAAATTATGCAATGCAGTTGCCAAATGTAAACATGCAACAGTAAATGCCATAGAAATGTACTTTACAAAGATTCCACCGTTAACCACACCAAAGAAAATAAAAATGCAAGGTTCTTCATATCACTGTCGCTCTCAGGAAGTGACATTTAAATTCTTACCCATTTAAAATTAAGCCATCTTACCATTTCCCTCTTTTAAAGTGTTGAAGATTTTCCATTAGTTAAAGGGTTGTCTTGCAGGCTTCCAAGAATAAGTTTTTCCATTTTTTTTTTTAAGCGTCTTGAGCTATTGGGCTTTTTTAAGGCGATGGTATGCATGTGAGTGTGAGGACTGCATACATTTAATTAGCTATTTGAGAACATGTGTTAGAGGAATGACTTCAGAAGCGTTAGGAAATGGTAGTGCCACTGCTTATCTTTACACTTCATAAAAAGCATTGTTTAATTCTTGGAAGAAGAGGGTGTTTCAGTCTCACGCAGTTTTTTTTCTTTGTGCTGGTCTGTTTGCTTCAGTTCTGTTAGTGTTTTTCCTGGTTGCCTTCAGTGCTGGAATTTAGTATCAAAACAACTGCCTTTATGACTTTTACTCCCAAGTTTTTAATTTTTTCATCCAAGAGATTTTCTTGTATCCAAACAAAGTGAGAGCTGCAACATGCAACCCGTTTTGGCTGTAAATTCAGGGTCAAAGTCACATGCACGCATCCAGTCCCAGTGGCAGTGAGCTCAGGCTTGCCCAAGTGTTGATCTTCCCCACTGCTCCCAGCTGATCTGGTGTCCTAACCACAGATGATGTTCAGGACTTCTCTGGATGGCCAGCTGAGCTGTCAGTCCCCTCTGCTATTCGAGTTGTCCAAACAAGCTTTTTCTCCTTCCTTTTTGAAGGATCCTGCTGGCGTAAACATCTGTCCTTCCTCTTCATTTGAATTGCTGATCCTTTCACGTGCTGGTTGCGCTGTGGACTGAACACAACTGTTGATGCTCTTCTGAAGCATGAAAGGACAATGCATTTGTTTCATTCTCAGGCATCTGCCAGAAGTATTTGATAGCGCTGAAGTGTCGAGATGTTATCTCAATCCCTTAAATCCTGTGCTTCAGCATTTCTCCATTACTAGAGTTGAAAACAAAACCATCAGAGTCGAAATAGGAATTATCTTTCAAATGAAATAAACATTTAATGTACTTTTAGCTGGTAAAATTATCACAGTTGCTAATTGGCATATAGTTTTTATCATTACATTTATCAGAATGTGTTTGTGTTCCTTTCATCTACCACTTCTCCACAGCATTGTGGAAAAATAAGTCTTTATCTCCTGTATATTATTCTGTCAGCCAGAAGTGTCTCTTTGGTATTCCTGGAAGTACTGTAAGATTTTAAAATACAATCTATTAAGGAAAAAAAATTAAAAGATACGCTGTTAAAAAAAAAAAAAAGCTAAAATCCTGTTAAATATTTAAGATGGTTTGAGCTTTATCAGGATTGTCAGTGTTCTTGCCATAATATACATATGCAAAAACTGTAAGAAGTTTAATATTTTATAGCAAGGATAACTCCAAAACCTAAATCTGCTGGCTTGTTTCTATGGTAACAAATATTGAAATATGTCTAGCCAACACTGTAGGTCCCCCTCCATTTAATTTCTGTCTATGGGTTCTAGGAATTCATTATAACTGTAGAATCCTTTAAAAATTGTTACATTCTGTTGTAAAATTCCCTAAGATTAATGTTGAACATAACTTTAAATTTTAACATAAACATTTCTTTGAAAGAGATTTCTTAGCAAGTGAGGAATTAGAGTTACATTTCTAAGACTATATTCTCATTGATCTGGAATTCTTGTTCTTCATTGGCAAGTTGAATTTTTTTTTTTATTTTCTTGTACATGACTGTACTTTAAAAATGGAGTTTAAGTCTATGAATTCTGCTGAAAATATTCAAGGCTGCTTAACTGGAATGGACTGGCTGGAAGACAACAACAGCATAAAGTCAGCATGTATGGGATTAAATTTAGTGGTCAGAATGTGTTGGCCAGAGCTGCATCTTAGGGATTCTGTCCTACTCTTAAGATGAAAATGATGACATACTGGGAGCTTCAGCCTTCATTTCAATTAATTGCACTTAACTTTTTGTTTATTATGGAGTATTTTGTAGGTATCTGATTTAAGGCATTTTGTGTCTGACATCCTCTGGTTGTTTTTCTTTTGAGGGCAGCCTGGCAGCACTGGGAAGTAACCTGAAGTGTTGGCTGCGAGTTTCCACTTCCCCAGCGGTAACTTAAACCACAAGCACCTAGTCCCAGCAGTAGGAGAAAAATTTTGAGACTTTGAAGTGAAACATCAGGTTGAAGCAACATTTTGCATCTGGTTGACTAGCTAGCATTCGATGCAGCTGGAATCATAAAGACTTCCTCCCTCCGCCTGCAGGGACTCTGGTTTCTGCTGGGATGTAGTAAAGATAATGAGGCAGCAGAAAAAGAATTTCGGAAACTGACATTTGCACTGAACAGTTGTGTTTCAGGAGCCCGTGGATACAGACTAAATGCATGTTTTCTCATAGGGCTAAGGGCATCCAACTTTTTTCCTTCGAAGAGGCTTATTGCTGGGGGCTTGGAAATCAGACCCAGCAACCCTAACCGATGCCTCAAAGGGCAAGGAGGTTCAGCTGCAACCAGTAACTGAGGTACTCAAAAGCAGAAGCTGATGTTCAGAAAACGTGCAGTTCCCTCTTACCCTTCCAGAGCAATACGGTAGAAAGTGGGATATTTAATGGGCGATGGATATCTCCCTGGTCCCGTGGGGGTGAATGAGTGATTTCAGGGCTGAGCTCGAGGCTGGTGTAGGCAGCACTTTGCTCTGAGAGCCAGAAGAATTCGCAGTTCTGCTCCTCAGACAGAGCCAGGCTGAAAGAAGGGGGCATTGTATATGCACAAGGAAAGTAAAAACAAAACAACAGGCATAAATACTGTTCAACTGGATTGTGAGCAACGTAGCCTGTTAAGCTTACTGGCCCTAGGTAAATCTCCCAAACCTCCTTTTATGATCACAAACGTACTGTAGAAAAAGAACTGAGGCAGCATTCAGTGAAGAAGCTGCTTTGGGTTGGATATGGGAGGCTTGTTGGATGCCGGTCCTCAGCTTGCTTCACCTGTGTGTATATATATACCTGTCCCCGGCCTGAGATACTCATTCTTCTTTCGTGTGCGTCCTTTGGTGTTCTTTGAACAAGCATCCACTGTGGAAATAGGAGCTGTAGAGTCACCAACAGGACAATTATTTGTCTCCCTGCATCTTATGTGAGTCATATCACTGTACTGTCTGAAAGCTGTTGTGAGTGTGCGCTCTTGTGGTACCGGGATGCCTCCAGCAGCGCCTGGGCTGCTTCTACTGGGAAGCGTTATGGCTGATGGAGGAGTTTTGCCTTCACCCACCCCTACACGGTCAAGGACAGTGCTGTCCACTCTTAGCCATGTTTTGAACTCTACAGACTTCATCCCAAATCCATGGAAAGACTTTTGATCTCTGCAATGAGCTCCACCCAATGAGCCAGTGTAAATGATAGGCAAATATTCCTGTTCCTTAGAAATAGCACTTTTTTGGAGGGCTGTGTCTTTTATTTTCCTCTCCTTTTTATTTTCTCTATAAAGTCTCTATTTTTTGAAAAGGAAACCTTCAGTCTCGTAACTACAAGATGAAACTTGACTTTTCAGGATGAAACTTGGCTTTTCAGGACAGAGATGTGAAGTCTCCGTGGGCATTTGTAGAGTGCTTAGTGGAGAGAGGATAGTGGCTGAGGCCCTGGTAGCTGAGGTGAAGGCCTTTTTTATTTGTTTGTTAAATCCAAACACAAATTCTGAACAAAAATTTCTGAAGGAAACTGACTCAAGACTTGCCACAAACAATTTAAATAATTTTGCTCTTTCATTTCTTCGGTTGAATGTGGAAATTGGTGAAACTGTGGATGTGCTCCACCCCAAACTTTTAAAAATAATCCTTTTTTCTTAAATAGGTACAAGAATGCATGTAACAAAGTGAGCTCTGCTTTGAGGCTTTCTCACATCATACTGATGGTCTCATCAAATTTATTTTCAGGAAAAGTGCTCAGGATTATACATGTGCATGAAAGCTGTGAATACCCCCATTCCGTTAGGCTTGTAATCTTTTGCCGGCAGAGCAAGCCTGCTCACTGTGGCTGGTTGGTAGCTGTTGGGAAGCTTTCATGGTGGACAAATGTGTACACACCATTTTTTCCACCTTACTTTAAAACATCTGGTGTACACCAGGGTCCTATACACCCTTTTGACTCTCGGAGCTGTGAAATGAGAAAACAATTTGTATTCTTCTGTGGTCGGCTTTCATATGGTGTCTGTGTAATCAGACACATCAAATTAGACTTAGACTTGCTCCTACATTTGAAAAATACTTACCATGAGGTTTAGATGAACTGCTAGGTACGGTTCTGCAGAGAGTGAGCTGAGGGGAAGCGCACAAGAGGTAAAACGCCAGCAGTTATATGCTCTGCTCGGTGCGAGGCAAAGGCAGAGTTCAAGCCACGATTGCTGCCCTTAACCCGCGCAGCATTTTTGTAGAACAGGAGTCGGTGTTTTTTGCAGAGCTAATGTCAGTATTTCCCTTAATAAGCAATCCTGGAGGAAGATGGATGCCAGACAATTAAAAAGTAATAGGCAGCATGAGTGCACAGAGAAAATCTGCTTTTATGCTAGGGGTGCTGATTTCCTGCAGGAGTTATGTAGCCCCTTACAAGAGGAGGAACAAGGATTTGTAGAACTGTATTAATTTTGAATCTCTCTGAGTGCTTAGGGCTGCCCTCATAGTAGGGGGAGATTTTTTTTTTTTTCCTGATAGGTTTATTTGATATCTGCAGTTTGGAAGAGAAGGTGGATACGACAACTCTGTAATGTGTGTGATATTCCCAACCGTAAAGTTACTGAGAGCAAATCTTCCTGTCCTGTTACCATGCCAATTAAAAATTCAGTTTCTTATTTTTGAGTCCTCTAGAGGCAAAATTTGAAGAGGTCAGGCTGTGTTGCAGCTTCTTTTCTTTCCTCAATTCTGTAGCCTTATGGCAGAGTGTTTTTTCTCTATACTTACTTCTGCTATAGTGGTTAAAGACAGAAAATGTTTAGCTTAACCCTGAGGCAGCTCAAACCTTGTACTGGATTAATTAAAAAATAGCGCTATGCCTTCCCCAGCAGCAGAGTGTTGTTTGGGAGGGGAGCGAAGGGAGGAGTGCTGTGCGCTGGAGGCAGGACTCATCCTGCCTGCCAAGACCCCTGCTGCCAGCAGATCTCTGCGCGTAAGGGGAACAGGTATCTGCTCCCAGATCTGCCGTGCAGCTCCCCGAGCTGGATTTCGCCCACAGCGTTCTGTTTGTAAGGGAGCTGTTCCACCACTGGAGTGTTTTATTTTCTAAAGTTGTTTCACCCCCCTTTTCCATCCTGGGGGTAAAAAAAAAAAAAAAGAAAAGAAAAAAAAGAGCCCTTTGGGAGAGGGGCTGGGTAACAAAGCTATATGTTTCTCCTCCATGTTATGAACTTCATACGAGTTAAAAGGCTTGTTCTGCCTTTCATCTGGATGACTGTTTTCTGCAGATATTTCCTAACTTTTCCCATGACGTTTTCGCCTGGTTCTTCAGAAGATTGTATAGACTGAAAGAGACTATTGTTTTTGCAAGAGTGCAAGCATGTGCACATCAGCTAATCTGGTTGGTACAGGATTCAGGAGTGGGTGTTGGACTGAGAAACAGGATTGGGATGCGTGTGGCTACAAATTCTTGCAAATTACATACTCTTACTCTGTAAATAATACCACATTTCACTTTCCAGGTTCCCCATTTTAATTTCTCCAAAATTTGAACTCTGATACCATGAGATGTAAACAAGGAAATGGTGCACAGGAAGATTGCAAAAGCTTTGGTTAGCAGAGATTGGAAAACTCATCCAGTTTTCAGTCCTGTGACTGGATAGATATCAGCCACTTGACCGTGTGGAGAATCAGCACATTTATTCGTCACAAGCATCATAGGTTTAAAATTGATACTTCATTGTCTTTCTTGCTTTTTTCTTCTCCACATTTGGGTTTTAATTTTTGAAGTACAGAATAGGCAAGCAAATACTTTTTAACCTGGTGTTTAGGAGGCAGACTTTGGCAATTGAGATGCATCTGCCAGCTCTTGAGACGCTGCAGTCCAAACTTTGCGTTTACAACATTTCTGCAAAGAAGTTTGCATGCAAGACATCGTGCAATATTGGATTTTTAAAAATTGGATGGTATTGCTAGGGAGCAAAGAAACTACCAGTGGCTGGTTTTGTTTGACATCCAGGATCCTGTTGGATGCAACTCTGCTGCAGATTTATTTCCTGTTTCAGGAGCATTCCCTACGAGATGGTGCTGCGGTGACTTCACCTTCCTGGTGGTGACCCAGATCTGTGCTGGCAATGAGATCTCGTCTCCACTGGGCACGGAGTGAAAACAGCAGTTGCATTTTCCACTGCTGACCCATGGGTTTGTTCCCATACGGTGTTTCCAGGCTCGTCAGCAGCCTTGCAGGGCCTTGGCTATTCGTGCTGACGTGCCCATGTCTGGCAGCAAAAGGTGGAGTTTTCTTCCATGGTCTGGTTTCATGTAGGTCTCGTAAGAGGGTGTGAGGCAACTCCAGGTTGTTTTTACATACTACTTTATGTATGTGTGAGACGGCATGGAAATCCTCGAGTTTTTTTAGCAGCAACAATGTTGTATAACTGACATTTCACTGTATTTCCATTTTAATACAGTTTCCTTGCTTGGTCAGAAATAGTTGCTGCTAGTGAATGACTTCTTGGTACTAGAGGATGCAGGCTGGGAAGGGTGAGACTTGCTCATAATTTAAGAATTGAGGGTTGATACTGTGTTTTGTTGATGGATTTTGTCTGGCTGAGATGCTTTTTGATGGATGCACAGGAATTCCCAGGTGTTGATAAAAGCTCTTGACCATAGTTAATTTTGGAAGAGGATGGGGAAGAGCGATTGTGAAGCGAGGAGTCGGATGTTTGCCTGGTTCCTTTTCATCTATGGGCAATCTTATTTAGCAAAGAGCTTACAGCCTCACCCGTAGTCACGTGTGTTTTTTAGCACCTCTGGACCAAACCTCTGTGTTGGCTGTCCTTGAAGGGAGTTTCCAGTGCTTCCATGGGACACAACATGGGTCAACAACCTTGCTTCACAGACCACCTCACTGCTTGCCCAAGTGATGCTTCTGAAATTTCATCTCCTTTTCAGCAGTGTCTGGGCACAGTATGGAACACTGGAACCAGTCTATGAAGCTGCCTTTTCCTATCCAAGACGCCTTTTGCATTAGACAGAGTGCTTGCTGCTATAGCCAGGAATATTTGAAGCATGTTTTTACTGACAGTTTTCTGCTCTGCACTCCTGAGGATTGGGTGTAGGGCAGTTTGGAGGGTTCCTAGCAGTGGAATTCCCTATTTACACTCAGTGAGTACATTAGAGCCCTAAATTATTTACCTTGAAGAATTCAAGCCCTGAATTATTTACCTTTAAGGTCTGTCTTCCTGCGTTGTGCATTTGCTTGACAGTAGACCTATGCTCTGTTATATGCTGTGGATGTCCAAGACAGCATCGTATCTAGGGCAGTTTCAGCTTCCTCTTGAAACTACGACTTGCTTTATTTTCATACACAAATACATTACAGTGTTAACTAAGGTCCGAATGGACTCAATGAGATATAAAAAGGATTTGTGCAGACCTAAGTTTAAGTCTTTTGAATGCATGGGCAGTTTTTGGTTCTGTGATCAAACTCTTCTCTTTCTGCTGGTTCCCTGCCTGGTGCAGAGATATAGCTGTAGCTGTGAGCTCTGGACAAACACCCTATTCAGGATCTTGGTTTTCCTCTGCTGTTCCGTGTTTGGCCCCAGGCTTTTATTTATGGCATACTACTCAAATCCTACCAAAGAAATTTTTCATTTCCTCACAAACTTACTCTGTTTATCAGTGTCAGGCTTGAGGGTTTGACAGACTGTTTGGGAAGCATTGCCACTTTGTGGGAAGAGAGTTAAAACAAGAGGACAAAGGATCTTCAGGATCTTGCCGCCTTGCCGCTGAGATGTCTCCATACTACACAGTATTTCATGTACTGGAAATACAGTTCCCTCTTACTGCGAGTGTTCATTAGTTTTGCTTGAGAGAAGCCAAGGTTTCAAGTTGGTTAGGAACTCGCCATTAATGGCCACTTTGGAAATGCTGGGTTTAAATGACTGTAGCGGCGCTGCCTCGGAGCTGTGTGGCAGCTCTCCAAGGCACGGCTCATCTGCCTAAGTGCTGAGAGGGATGGCAGGGAGCAGCAGGGTGGCTGCTGTCTTTGCTGCCAACAGCTGTCAGAATTCTCCTGTGCTCTTATCCCATATCCCCGGTACGCTGCGCAGGTATGTCCCATGTGCTGAGCATGGCAGGAGAGGGCAAAGGGAGCCACTGCAGCCAGTGCTCGCCTGCCATGTTTCCATCCTTCTTCAGTGCTTCAACTCATCAGTGTTGTCTCTTGCATCACAGCTTTGGTACATGAAATTAAAAAGGCAGTAAGCAAACAAATGCCAAGTAGCGTCCACTGGTGTCGCAGAGGCTTGAACACCATTCACTGGCAGTGCTGCAGCTGCGTAGCCACCGTGCAGCCCTCCGTGCCTGACCAGGTTGTCACTCTCTCCCCATCCTACTCCCAGTTTTCTGTCTCTTAAGTGAAATTCCTTGTTTTATATATTTTGCCCTGCCATCCGCTGGCCCAGCTCTTGGCTGATCTGTTTTGAGCATAGTTGGCTCCCTAGTTGGCTGCTGAGGCTGCAGCAGGGAGGTCACCTGGAGTAGGGGAGAGGCTGGATCCCTGTCCTTGCTTGGGAGGTGGCTTTGGAGCAGATGCCAGAGGCAAAGGCCACCTCTTTCCACCCCAGCCCTGGACTAGACCATGCTCTCTGCTTCGTGTGACACCTCACTAGTCCCAGGTTTAAACTCTGTTTCAGAATTTATTGAGTCTTTCCAGCTGCTTCTTCGGGACAGGCTCAGTCAGACCACTGCGACCGAAATCTTGCAACAGAACTTTCTGGCAGACATCCATGTGGGTGATAGAAGGAGTATGCCAAATGCTCAAACCAGCTTGCAGGAAGGGGGGGTGTCACAGCAATATCCTCCACCCTGTGCAGTGTGCCTGTTTAATTCACATGCCCCTGTGAAGGTAGGCAAGGGCAGTGTGGGTAGGTGGGTTACATCTCCTTAAATGAAGGGGTTTGGTTTGTTTGCTTTCAGGGAGAGCAATGAAATACTGATGTTATTTCCAGTACTGAAAATTCAGTTGCATTTTTGCTTTGCTTATGATGTGTCTTCTGACCGTTCAGAGAGACTGGTGGGGTTTTTTGAGGTTGTTATATTCAGCTGGGTTTCTACCATATGGGCTTTTTTCTTCCTTAAAGTGTGGAAATGTTTTATATGAAGAGTACGTTTGGGTTCATTGGTGTATTGGCAGGAGAATTTGACACTGAAGCTTAAAACTACTAATATGTGTAGTGAGGAGTAAACACAGACACTGAAAGACCCTTTCGAGAATTTTAAGTGGAGTCACTAGTTAAATAATGTTGTAGGTGCAAAGTTCAGGGAAATTGTACCATTAAGTAATTTACTGTAGATGTAATTTTGCAAGTACTATTTTTACATTGCTGCTGCAGTTATTAGTGGTGTGCGTTTACTGTTGAAACTCAAGATAAGCAGCTCTTTCTACGCTGATATTTCTGCATTTGGTGGCACTGAGTGTCTGCTTGGCGTTGGTCCTGGTGTTGCCAGGCAGGATGTCCCAGGGAGAGGGTAAGGGTTTGGGCTCAGGAGAGCTGCATTCTCCTGCACAGCTGTCCAAGAGATGGGCTGTGGTTTCTTGACCACCCCTCCAGTTTGTTCTCTGTCACTTCTATTTGGTAAATCAACAGTTTTGGGGAGAGGACTTTTTGTTGTTTAATGTCTTTATGACCTGTGGTAGAAAACAAAAGACCTAAATATCTGCTGGAAAAGGCAACTGCTGTAATGCAAATAATAGATAATTGTGTGCAGCTAGTAAATTTTCTTTTGTGTTGTTTTTTTGCACAGAGCGATGAGGCAAGAGAGAAGTTTTTAAAAACAGAAAAATGTGATTGCGTAAACATCATTGTTGGCAGGAGGACTCGGTGGATTCAGGTAATAATGTGACCCCACTTTTTATTATACTTTAAAAACTGGCTAGGTTTTAGGCTGGCAGTGACCCTTTGTCAGACACTGAAGAGCAGAAGGTCACAAGGTATACCAAGACCCAATGGCTGGCTCTTCAATTAATTCAGACCACGCAAAAGGGTGTGCGTGTTCCCACAGCACGGATGATTGCTGAATAGAACAACGTTGCTGGGGCTGCGGTAGCTTTCTTCCTTATTCAGACAGTTGAATCTGAGGCTGTTCTTTCGGGGTTTTAAAAGTATTGATTTATTTATTTCTTTACCCTGAGAGATTCTCTAATTTAACCTCTCACAGCTATGTGGATGTAGGTGGGGAAGCTCCACGACTGTTTTATGGAAGAAGGTCAGATGATTAGCTGTCCCTTCAGACTCCACAACTCTGAATCTGTGAATATTTCTCTTGAATTTTCCCTTTTAAAAGATTTCTGTGTCAGAGCAGATCATTATCTGCTAAAAGATCCTGACCTTTACTGCTTTACAGGACTAGCGTTGGTTGTTTTCTGTGCGTGAATGAAGACAATTTCTTGTTGCATGGTTGTAGGAAACTTAACGTGTGATGTTTAAGCATGTACTAATATGTTTACAACAATCTTGCTTTAAAATAATGAACTTCAACATACTTCGGTTCTACTTTGTAGACAGTGTAAATTGCCAGCTAAAATGCATCTCTTATGTTTTTAATAATTATTTCACTTACTGAGGGGGAGTAGAAGATGAAAGGGGGGAGATTACGGTGCTAACTGTACTCCACGTTCATAATTGGGGCCAGATACTCCCAGTGAAGTCACTGGGCTTTTCACAAGCGTACGGGTTTTCCCCACATGTGTTTGATTCCAGGATAAGGACCTACAGTGTGCTTTTTCATGCACCGATTTCTCACACACATGAGGAGAGCTGAAAGACATGTGTCTGTTTCAATGTAGCTCTGGGTTTCCAGTACTGGTCTGAGATGTTCTGCAGTACTTTATTAAGAAGCAGATGGGCAGAGCTAGTTGCCTTAGACTTGAGCTGGTTTCAGCTGGCAAGTCCTTCACATTTTCTTCAGGTGCTAGGTGAGAAAAATGCAGTTGTGGCTTTGCATTGCCATAGTCATAACCAAGAAGGACATTTAAATAGCATGTGAATGGGTGTGGATTTGATATTTCCTAGAGCCAGCTTCTTTTCAGTATTAAATTGCATGCTCTGGGAAGATAGTTGCTGTATCAACATTGGTATAATGACACATTATTAAAAAAATCAATATCCAGTCATAGAAACGAGCAGTTGTGTGCTTACAGCTGCAATTTGTATGTATTTGCAAATGTAATGGTCTTTTTTTTCCTTGTAGCACTGGTAGCTTGGGTAAACACTGTATGTGTGACTCATTGCAGAGTATAAACTTATTTTAAAGGAGCGAGTGTGGGATTTGCTGAATATTCTATTGCTTGCATCCCTGAATACTTGCATTAGGTCATGAGTAATCTTACATTGACCAACCTGAGAGGAAAATTACTGCTGATTTCCCATAGGTGACTTCAGAAATAAACAGAAGGATGGAAGAGCTTTAAAAACAAATAGTAGTTAGAATTCATAAAATCATAAAGCAAACGTATGGTACAAGGTCTTCTAAAATATAATGAAAGCACTTTTTTATACTTTCAGAAAGAGCTTGTTTAGTTATCACAGGAAAAGTAAATATTTTCATTCCTTTTTCATCAGCTCTCTCATTCCATTCCTCTTTCTTTTTCCCTTTTTTCCTTCCTTTCTTTTTCTTTTTTTTTTTTCCCCCCCCAGAATCTTGTTAATTTGGTAGGATGAGGGACCAACATCAGAAGTGCCTAAAAAGCCCTACTTAGGAGCAGGACTCCTAATTGTCCGCTTGTTGTTAGGTTCGTTCTTGAAGTCCTGCAGTGTCGGCATGGAGTTGATGTAATCCAAACTGAACACTCCCTATGCGCATGTGTGCGGGAGTGAGATGTGATGGGCACTGCAGCAGCTCCCGCACCCGTCAAGGATACGTATATTTTTTAACATCATGCCCCGAGCATCAGTGATGAGAGATGTGATCCCTCTGTACGTGTGTGTGCATGCAGGGGTGCAGCCTCATGGTGGGTGGCATGACACAACATCCCCACTCTTCTGCCGTGCCCTCGGTGGGGTGGCCATGGTCCCCAGTGCTTCAAGCGTCATGGTGGAGAGGCAAGGCCACCACTGAAAGGGGGTGAAGGAGGAAGACAGGGAGCAGAGGAGTGGGGGGACGGGTGGGGAGGGGGCGCCGGGGAGGAAGACACGGCTCCAAAGGGAAATACTCTGTGCTTTGCAGTTGCTTGTGTGGATAGAAACCAGATGGTGCGCTGGAACACCCGCTCACTCGGGTGGTGGCGGAGCCAAACATATGGTTAATGGTTAGGAGAGAGAGCTTTTCGAGCCAGGGCTTTGCTGACTGCCTCGCGTTACAGATTGTTGCAGTGTGTCATTACATTGCCAAACTAAGTGCTTAATACCCGCTGCGGGCCCTGGGCAGGCATTCGAAGGGAGGATGCTGAGGCTCCCTGGGCAGGGCGGGAGGCTGACATCACGTGCATCCCCTCGCCACACCCCCTGCCGCCCCCTTTCCCCACTGTAAATCTCCTCTTTTACAAGCTCAAAACCTACAGCAGGCAGTTTTCCTGTTCTGTGTCTTTAATCCATTTATTTCCAACAGCATATGGTTGGTTTTGCCCTTTTTTTTTGCCTTTTTTTTTTTTTTAATTTTTTTTGTCCCCGAGCAGCCAAGTTCACCTAGGCTGCAGCACCGCACTTACATGCCTGGCATCCAAAGTTCCTGCTCTGGGATCTTTGGGCGACATCAGGCCCATGTTATCTAAGGAACTGCTGAGCTCATTCATCTCCTTTTCACGGCCCGCTTCCTTTTATTTTTAGCCAAATCCGTCAGGCCTGACAGGCGGGTAATTTGAGCCAGAGAAAGGGCAAAGCTCCAGGTCCTTTCCACAAAGCAATTCTTCTCCTCCCTCCTGGGAAGGCTCCAAACTTGGCCTGCTCCAGGCAGATGGATTTGTTGAGTCATGTGAGATCATTTACACAAAAACACAGCAAGGCAGTGAAAAGGAAAAAAAAAAAAAGGAGAAAAAAAAAAAAGGTGGGGGGAAGGGGTGGGAGAGCGTGTGCTGCCGGGGCTGCTGCGAGCGTAGGAAATGTGCTGCGAGGCAGCTAGACAGAGGAATGCAGCAGATTCATTCTTGTATAAGGTAATGTCTCGTTTACAGTACAGGGTGGAGCCAGTTCGGAGGAGAAATCACTCGAAAACAGATTACTCACTGAAAACAAAAATTCTCCATAAAATAAATATGAATAATAAAAAAACCAACAACCCAACCAACAAGCAAGCGGCGCGCATGGGCGCGCAACAAAAGCGGCGTTGTTGACAGCACCGGATTACAGTAGCGGTAAACTCCGGGCTGGGAGGTTGCTGGAAAATGAGTTTGCTCCATGATGCAACCAGAGTTTGCTTTGTCTGGCCGCCAGCGCAAGCGGGGCGGTGGGGACAGGGAGCCCGGCAGCAGCGGCAGCAACAGCGCGCTTCGCTCCGTCCAGGGATGGTTTCAGGTGGGGAGGGATGGAGGGAGCAACACAGAATCCCAAGTAGGCAGGCTGCGCTGGGGCGTTGTTAACAGCCAAAATGGGGAGGAAGGTCTAGGGGAGGGATGTGCATGGAAAGGGGCAGGGAAGAGCCTTTTCTTGTTTTGGTTTGGAACTGGTTATGGCATGATCTTCATTACATCAGGGAGTAAATTGCATTTCAATTGAATGTTGGTTTTGTTACCATTTGCAAACTAAGATAACCCTAGCGTGTTTTTTTTTTTTTTTTTTTTTTTTTAGGTGGGTGGTAAAAGAGAACATCAAACTTGGGGTTTTTTAGATCTTGATGTATCCTGGAGAATTAGGTTGGGTTAATTTATGCAGTGTTCTAACGAGATGTGTTCAAACCTCTAAATAGACATGGACTGTATTTAAATACTGTTAATACAACTTCCAGTTACTCCAGTTTTCTCAGCAAGGCGATATCTGAATATTAGTGTGTTGTCCCAGTTATGATTAAAAGCAGAGTAGGAGCAGAAACTGGAACTGGAAATTGGGGGAAAACGTGTAATCAAACAAGTCCATTGCAAAGCCTATCATTAAATTCTCAGCTGCAGTTAAGGAACTTGTGGGAGCGCGTAAATGTGGGTTTGTATTTTAACTTGACCCTTTCCCCCACTGAGCAGCATCTGCAGACTTCACAGCGGTGTCTGTTGAGGTGCTTTCCTCTGGGGAGGGGAGGGCTTTTCTGGAGCCTGCCTCCCTCTGCTTGACCTTGCCTTCCCTTTTTTCTCTCCTGCTTCTTTTTTACACTTTTTGTCTGAAAGAAGGCTGACTTTCCCAGCCCGGTTGCCCTGCTGGGCTGTGCTGCTGAGCATGTTCAGCATGGCGAGAGCCTTCGTTTCTCACACTTCGGAGTTTTCTCGCTTGGTGGAAACCTTTTGTCTTCTATGTCCCTTGATCAGGCCACCTTGTTAATTCTGTTGAAGGAGCACTTGGCAGCACCCCGAGTCCTGGCTAAAGGCCCGCACTACACAAACCCGCAACGGAGTCCCTGCCCCTCAGCCTACAGCTGATGTCCAGACTGAGGATCAGCGAGGGAATAAGAGTATAAGGATGAGAAGCATGGCCAGGCGTGGGACCTAGACTGTGCAATAAGCTGTGGACGTAGCACGGCAGCTTTTTAATGAGGAATGGCTGTAGATTGCTCTGAGGTCCTCTGAAAGGTCCCACCGAAGGAAAGCATTGTTACTTATTGTTGGCATAGTTAGTGTAACTTTCTTTGCCCCCTTCCCCAAAATACCTAATTATTCTACGTTTTCTGTTGCTGTGAGCAACATTTCCTGTAGTTACCCAGAGCTGCAGTTCCAGTTAAATTCTCACTGTATAAAGGTAATCTCCCAGCAGTGGCTGTGAGATTTTCAAAAGAAAAGACATTTGTGAGGAGCCACAGCTTCTAGGATTTTTGTTTTAGTGGACAGTTCTGCATAACTCTTCTGTTAACTCTTCACATTTGTTACTGATTGAGAGCTCAATAGCTTCATCTCTCTTTGACGCACTTAGAAGACTTGTAGTTGTTTGAATTCCTCTGAAGAGTGGAATTCCCTCTCCCCAGTATCCCCTTTTTCTGCTTTGAATATGCTGTCTGTGTTGCTTTTTGCATCTTTATGGCGGACAACCAACCCAACCAGACAGGTTTCAGGAACTGTTCATGACCTGACTATCGGGAAAATCAGCCTTAATCTTCCTTCCCCCTCTCTCATGGCTGGTCAACTTCCTCCCCTTCTTCTAAAAGCGTGTTGTCTGTAAGATGCTATCAGGGCCATACTTCTTTTATCTTGCTTCTCCTATCGTTCTGATTCTTCTGCTCCTACCGCCTTTCCTCTGTCTCACAATTAGACCAGAAATTTCTCTGCTGCCAGCATCTTCCTTCCTCACACATACTGTGGTGCTGTGTCCTTTGGGATCCAAGGTAGGATGGGTTTGGAGTTTGTACATGCTGTGTCATGTCCCACTTGGCTTCGGTTTGAACAGGTAGAGAGCATCACATCTGTAATT
>NW_010412759.1:25512-26599 GCF_000710305.1 Buceros rhinoceros silvestris | reverse complement strand
GCTGCCAGCATCTTCCTTCCTCACACATACTGTGGTGCTGTGTCCTTTGGGATCCAAGGTAGGATGGGTTTGGAGTTTGTACATGTTGTGTCATGTCCCACACTTGGCTTCGGTTTGCACAGGTAGAGAGCATCGTCTCTGTAATTTTTCTTTCATTGCTGCCACAAGCAACCAACTCTCTACCTAGGTTGGAGGATGAGAAGGAGTCCTCAGCTGAGGTTGCTCTTTCCAAAGGGTGCAACCCATAGACCAAGGGGTTTGCTTGCTTTCCTCCAGGTGTAAGAGCATTGTGTTTCCTTCCAGTGACCTTATTCTGTGCCCTAATTGTATAACCTTGCTCAATCTGAAGTTGTGCCAAGGAGAGACATTCTGGGAGCGCGGTAACCTTCTACGTTTGAGCTCAAATTGTCCTGCCCGATGGGATTGTATAGCAATTCCCTCCCACAGAAAACTTGGTCATTGCAAAAAATACTAGTCATGACAAAAATTATTCTCTGCGGTAATACCTACCATCAGTGGGGTGATGACCTCCCCATATCATAAATGTGCGTTTATGGGACTCATTAAATAATTTCAGAATAAATAAGTCTCTAGCCTGACAGCTTCCCCCTTACAGAAAATCACAGAAGTTATGGTCTGGTGGTGGCAGTTTTCTCCTCTTCATGTATGCATCCACAGGGCATCCCAGGGGAGAGGTAAGACTTGTTCTAAACAGATTAATCTAAATTTCCGTGGAGATTTCTAAGGCATTAAATCTATGTAAATTTTTATCATCCAGCAATGAACTGGTGCAGCAGCAAAGCGCACGACTGTTTGTAATATATTCAGAAACCTAGCTGTTTTCTGGTTGCAGCCAAATCCCATTAACTGTGATTTCCCTGCTTCCTTTTTCCTCCTGTCAAGCCTTCTGGATAGCGGCTTCTCTTAACAGCTTGTTTGGAGAATCTGCTCTGAAAATCTCCCAGCCGCTTTGCTCCTCTCAAAGCGAGGGAAACTCTGAGAGCACCTTATCACCTGCTCATTGACTTCCATTTCTGCTACAAAGTCTCCGTCAGCCATGCACCAAACAAGCTTAAATCTCTTTCCC
>NW_010412759.1:13579-25430 GCF_000710305.1 Buceros rhinoceros silvestris | reverse complement strand
TTCCATTCAATCGAGCACAGCAGAGGTGGAAGTCCTTTTGGAGATTAAACTTTGCCTGTTGGTTTAGTGAGACATCAATCCAGACAGCACAGCGTGTACAAAATTGGCTTCTTTAATTCGCCTGGAGCATCCTTAGGGATCCTTGAGAGCTGTCTGAGAGTTTCTAGCAAGGATGTGCGAGCACCCTCTGGCACTGCCCTTGCAGTAGCAGGTTTTTCAAGTTTGTATTAAAAAATAACAAGTTGTTTTAAGGCTCTGTTCACTCCATTAGCCTTTCACTGACTTCCTGTAGCATTACTAACTGCTAATGCGATCCTTTTAGTTTTTTGCTTTGATTCTGTTATAAATTAAAATGGTGTTGGCAAAAGCTGCTTCTGATCACACACTGTTAAAAAGACCTTTTTTTACCTGTCTGCAGCCTTTGTGCAATTAACGAGAACGTGCCGTGGCTCCTTGATAAATTTATTCATGTTTAACAGGTATTTGTGGGCCATATTTGGCTTGAAGTGGATGTATCACAGCTCTTGAGGCGCTTTGGTGGCAAAATAGCTGGGATTAGGCACTCTGGTTACTCATGCCTGTTGTTTTCCTGGGTCCATGTTGAATTGTGTGTATTACACAAATATTCTTAGTTATAGACTTGCCAGGCTTGTTTAAGGAGAAGAGATGTCCTCACTTTTCAGAGATGTTTGTAAGTGAGTGGAATTATATTCATTTTTTTCTCAGTTGATCAAATTCTAAGTGCTTAGATGAAAAGCCCACTCTTACTTGTAAAAATAAGACTTGCTTTTGCAGGAGTAGAGCCATTTATCCTCTGTATCCACTTCTCTAACTGCAGCCTGTAAAGACCCTAGAGGGTCCTGCTAGTCAACTATTTCCTTACTGCAACCAGTGAAAAAGCAGATTTAAAATGCCTTTAACTTACGCTTAGTTCCACTTTTAATACTTCTTGTTTACTATGGTCACGGCATGCATAAATACATTTGATAGCTTACTTGATCATGCACATGTTGAATGTCTTTCTCCTTCATCAGAATACTCCTTTTATCAAAAATATCTGCTGTCATAGAGCCCCAAGCTGTTGATTAGGTAAGAGGGAATGCCATATATGAGGAAAATAAACCAGCACCTGCAAGGGAGCTTCTTACTAAAAAACAGTGAGATTTCTTTTAGCAACTTTAGCTTGTTGTTTTCTCTTTGAATGCTGTCTTGA
The DNA here is from genome assembly GCF_000710305.1 of Buceros rhinoceros silvestris. Lineage (NCBI taxonomy): Eukaryota > Metazoa > Chordata > Aves > Bucerotiformes > Bucerotidae > Buceros > Buceros rhinoceros. The sequence goes on along the minus strand of NW_010412759.1, from coordinate 24,217 downwards.
AATTAATAAAAAATACTAAAAAATAAAGTTTTCATGCCTTCTGGGAGGATGGCATAAATAATTAACATGGGATATTGGTCTACTTGTTTTCAGGTTGATTGCTTCTTGGATTCCATGTGGTATCATGAAGGGGTTTGAAGCTCCTATGGAGGCTTGGACTGTGCCAGACCAGCTCAGACTCATTGCTGTCCTTCTCAGTGCCATTCACTGTGATGACAGTGTCTAGATGGATGGCAGTACCTAGATGGTTATGACAAAATAGTTGCCTTCTCTTTGGATATGCCACTTGGGCAAAAGTGTCAGTGAAGCCCCTTCTGCAGCCTGTGATGTTGGAGATAGTTGGGACCACATGCTGCTAGTGGGGGGACATCTCATGTGGGCAGTGCTGCACTGCCAGGGGTATGTGTGGCACAGCCAGACTTGGTCACCTGTGCTTTCTGAGAGAGAGAAGTTAAAATGGCAAGAATAAACTATAGTCTGAAGCAGACTCTTGCATCTGGTGGATCTGTTCTTGGGCATTTGGTTACGCAGCTTAAGGGCAGCGAGAGTTTTGTCCCTGCCCGTGGGCTGACCTGCCTAACGAGAAGTTATTTTTCTGCTGGGTTTTGCCCTTTGTGAGTGTTGTCACTGGAAATAACAGCAAACAAAGGGACAGAGGTTTATGGGGCATCATGACCTGTTCACCATTTAAAATAAATCTTTTCTGATTAATTCTCCGTGGGGCAAAGCAGAAAGAGGAGTTCATGCCCTAAACCGGAGAATTTTTAGTATTTCATGCTAATTTTAGCCCTGAATCATCAGTGAGTTAAGTAGAACTCAAAAGTGCTGCATTTAGTCTTGATCAGGAAACGTTGGATGGCATTGCTGGAGAAGCTGTGACAGCGGCGAGTTCCCACATGTAGGCAGTGGTACTTCTAGAAGGATTAAAGGTTGGTGTTGCCAAACAGAAGTGGAGTCACATGTGAGCTGGTGTTACATATTTTGATTTTCAGTACAGTAGGTGGCAGGAGAGACCAAGCAACAGGTTGGCTGAGGTGGCTGCTTGTCCACGTGCTGCAGTGACAAATGAAGGCCACACCACATCTACACCGAATACCCTGGAAAAAAAGCGACGTTGTATTGCTAGGTGCTGTTGTGAAGTCTGTCAACTGGTGTGATAAACATGAGGACATAAGAAGATGGGAACATTAGACATATGTATTGCAATGCCCATGTTAAGCGCTGCATTGTGTACTGTGTCTTGTGGGTTTGTGATGTCTTCTGGTAGGCATCAGAGACTAAAGGTTTCAGGGCAGCCTAAGCTAGTCCCAGTTACAGCTGTTCATCCTCTTTCTCACCCCACAGTGTCCTTGGCCAGGACTTCCCCCTGTTCCCTCTTGCTCCAGCACTGGTGGTTATGAAACTGTATGTGAGCTGCTTGATGGGGTGAATCCAGCTAACAACTAACTAAACTAGAGACGTGGTTGGGTTTTGTGCAGCTCAACAGAACCATCTCACCTCATGCTCAGGAAAAAGGGACTGACAACTTCAGGTTGCTATAGAGCTGTGCTCTTGATCTGCCACCCCTGTCAAACAGGGTGAAAGAGGTGGTGCCTTAATGAATAGTGAAGTAGATGCTGGAGACTTTTCCAAGCCGATGTCTGATATTCTTGGACTTCTTATCTGCAGCTGGATAAAGTAACCTTAAAAGCCCGAAAAACATGTCCTTTCTAAGCGTACAGAAGTCTTTCCTAATGGAGAGGCAAACTGAAGGGAGTGAAATCAGTGGCTTCTTCCTTTCTGTCTCTTAGACATGTCTCTTTTTAAAGGTGAAACGTATGTTCCTGATCCCACTTCAGTTATGGTGAATGGATTGTTTCCTTTCTTATTTATGGGAGATTTGGCCTCCCACTGGATGCAAGGACAAAATCTGCTCTGGTGCGTGCGTAACTTGAGCGAAGTTGATGAGGTTGCATTTGTAAAAGAGAACATGTTCAGGGTTGGCTCAGGGTTTGTAACCGGAGAAAAGGAGCCTTTCTGTTCATTGACTTACAAAGAATTAGTGTATGGCTCAAATAGACCCACCCATTTGCTGTGCTTTTTTCCCCAAGGTTTTTTCTCTGGAGGACTTTTGGTCATGATGGAAACAGCTTCATTGTATGGGCCTGCCAGAGGGCATTGAATTTACCTTAGGGACAAAAAGAGCAGACAGTATTTGATCCGCGCTTGTCAGAGGAACCTTTTACTGTACACGTCAGCTTCTAATGATTACTTCAGTCCTCCTTTTATCTGTACTTGGACATAAACTTTGACTTCTGGTATATCAAAACCTGCATCTCTATGACGGCTTCAACTCTGCATATTCATTTGATGTGAAGCCTGGTTGAACTCCTCTTCATTACTTACATTATGTTTCTGTGCCTACTGGTTTTGTAAGATTTTCGTCAGTATTTTTTCAATATATTAGTGTTGCTTTTGTCATTGAAGGTAACTGAGAATTGGACTGGTGCTGAAATTGTCAGACGTAATGGCAAGGACAAGACATCTGTTTTAGGTACTTGCTCACTTGTCTTTTGCTGGAGAGCCTGAATTATCCCATAGCTAGAACCTGAGCCATTCTGGGAATCTCAAAGAGGATGAGATCACCCTCATACCGATGAGAAACGGATGCAGGAACACGGCGATTTATTGAAGGTCATGGAGGAAATCTGAAAGGTTGGGATCTAGGTCTCTTTTGCCCCACCCCAGGAAGCTATATCCTGTGATTTCTAGTGTGATGAAGCCTACTTCCTTGCCTCTCAGAAACATGAGACTCTTCCTACTGAAAAAATACCTGTTCTTATTATGAGAGATGTTTACAAATTCGGAACCAAGTTTAAGACTTACTGCCACAAAACCCGGGACTTTCAGAGAGTAGCTAGCTATAGCTGCAGTGTGCAGTATTAAAAGGGGAAATGGTCTGAGGGGCACAAGCAAACATTAGTAGCTGCTTGGTTGTTGTTTTACACTCAACTCAAAGTTTAGTAGCTGGACCAGAGGAGTGACAAAGTTTGAGCAGCTTTTGGGCTGCTCCATCCTTGCATCCATGGGCTAAAAGCACAGGTCGTCTCTCATAGAAAAGCCATATATAAAGAATGGGACCTGGTTGGCCAAATTTTCCTTTAATAGGCTGGTATCTTGCAGATACTGATATGTTGATAAAAATTATATGGCTGCAACTAGTTAATTGTTTCTGTAACCGGTTTAACTGTGGAGTGCTTTGCTTGGTGACGAGGATCAGGAGGGAGTTCCTATTACTTCAAAGCACTAGCTGTCTAAGGCTAATTATGAAAAACATGCCAAGTTGAAATGCTCATTTTTTAAATGAATTTCCATAAGCAGGTCATAGACGGGTTTATGCCATGCTGGAAGAAGTCTGACTGCACTTTAATGTAGATACCTGGATTGGTGATTAGGAAAAGGTTGTTAAACAACTGGAATTTAAATACCGGTATGGCTTCATTGTAATAATTTCCCCAAGGGCACATTGGTAATTCTGCTAAATAGGGAGTTTAATAGACTTTAATAATGTGTACTTTGGAGACCCTGTACACAAAGGAATAATGCATAAAGCATTCCTCACAGTAAACTGCTACCTTTGCATGTAAGGAGGAATCTCTCCAAACCAAACCAGCGCGGTGTGTGTGGCAACACACCGTTGGATGTTAACAAACAGAAGTCGTTATCGCCACCTTCCCTATCACCTCACCTATTGTGATCAGCCCATATCGTTTCACCTATCAGTGAATGAATTATCTAAGATAGACATTAGTTGATTTTCTGAGAAGTCCTTTGCTGACAGGAGGGCTGTGGTGCTTCACAGGGCTTTGTTATCCCTTGATGTGCCCATTCAGTGTCAAGAGAAGAGATACCGGATAGGAAACACTAACCCTATTTAAAAAAAGATAAAATTAAAATAAAGAAAGAAAAGAATAGCAAAAAAGCGACCTTAGCAAGCAGCTCTAAGTGAGTTTAATGTTGGATTTTTATTTGATTTTGCTGTGCTGCTGCTGAGGGCCCTGCTGGAGAACAGGCGAGAAGGAGGAAGGAGCAGATGCTTTTGGTAAAACAGAAGCACATTTATCTCTTTTAATGAGGTAACATCATTAGCGCTGACAAAGTGCTGCAAATCAATACGTGTAATGGACTTCTGCTGTCTTTCAGCAGTGCACAGGCTGTTGTACTTCAGAGCATTTGAATCTGCTGAATCACAGGTCAGGCTTTATCTCCTGTCTGATGCTGGTTTGGTTGGGGTTTTTTTTTAACCAGTTTGTTTTCCCCCCTCCCTAATCTCTGCCTTTGATCTCTGAGAACTGGAGCACACCTCTGGGATATGTGTTGGAGCAGGCAGAAGCGAGCTCGTTTTACAAGCACAGGAGCTCATTGAAATGCTGCATACGTCTGTTGCGGTGCAAGGACCTTCTCTTTAACAGGAAAGAGCGAGGTTGCTCAAATATCTGTTTGAGCCTGATTCCTTCAGCTTAAAATGGCCGTAGGTTTTGTTTTAGGTGTGGGTTGTTTATTTTTTTAACCCTTGCCCTCTGCCTGCTTCCTTTAGAGCAGTGATGTGATGTCAGCCACACTAATCATGTCAGCCTCTGGCACTGATGACCCTGACATTCAGCAACAAAGAGCTGCAGAAGGAAGGAGAGAGAAGGGTGGCAGTGATGCTGGACAAGGAGCAGCAGTGGGTTGGGAGAAATCTGCAGGCCAAAGCATTTCTCTGTACAAGATCCAGTGGTGTAAAAATCGTATGCACATTTGTATGCAAGGTGATCAAGGGAGGAAGCAAGACGGATGTCAATGGAGATGAGTCCTTTAATCCTCACTTTTCAGATGTTAGACATGACAGCACATGACTATAACAGTATGAAAATAACAAAAAAAAAGAAAAATCTAAATTTGAAAATGCCTGATGTTTATGTTACAAATTACTTATTTCCCCCAAATCTCGTATCAAACCCATCTCATTTTCCACCACAAACAGGTAGCATAACCTTTGAGTTAGAGATACTCTCTCTGTTTATCGGAGGTCCTGGGAATGACATTTGGGTGTTTGCGTTGATTCCAGGAAAAGAGCCTGTCGGTAAAAAAGATTCATCTGAATAGATCATGCACATCAGAAAAAAAAAAGTGGTTCCTCTTTCTTTTTTTATCTACACGCCCCTCCCATCCTGGGCTTCCCAGCACCTGCTTGTGGTGATAGAATGTAAACAGAATTGCAAGATTCCTCAGTATTAACTGTTGCCTGACAGCGCCAACTAAGCACTGCAAGGTTGTCCGTTTTTTCCTCTTTATCTTTGTTTGTTTCGCTCTCTGCCACACATCCAACAAGGCTCTGTAGCATCCCCAGGTGGTACATTCCCTGGTGGAACACCTCCCCACGTTTTTGCCCTGCTGTGTTTGCTAGAGTTGATAAGAAACTGGAGTTGGGGTCTCATTGCCTACACCTCTCAGCTTACCCTTGGACTGGGTAGGGGACAGGTCTGTGAGCCAAGTAAGGTCACAGCTGGTGGGGCCACATATTAGCACGTACTGAAGCATCGTCCAGTACTAACACTGCTGAGTGTGGATGTGGGTCAAGACTAGGTTAATACGTGTTACTTTTGAAAAAAAGTGTTCATGCTGGAGAAGTCAGAGGGGTACACTTTAGTGACACCCAGGGTACAGTCGGATTCCTCACTGCTGAAATGAAAGCATCATTTCTGCAAAGCAAAAATCTCACTGGCGGTTTGTTACCTCCTTGTGCACTCGACCGTCTTGAACTGGCACAAAATAATGGCTGACAGATGTAGGAAAGGTATCATCTCGGGAGAGCTCTAAAGACCTTTTTTTTGTTTTCCCTCCAAGAACATCCCTTTTATAAATCAACATTTCTACGTGACTTTGCACAGGCTTTCTGTGCTGTCTCATGTGAACAGTGACACCAAAGTTCACTTACCTCCCTTCTGAGGTTGATATTACAGAAACCTTCAATACATGTCACTCTCCTCTCGCTGCAGACACTCTAGTCCAGTAAATACTTGGCCGAGTTTTACCACCCTTTACCCAGTTAACTAAAACCAAACACCTTCTGCTTTGTTAAAGGCAAGTCATGCCTACTTCTCTTGCTCCAGCCAGCAAAGTTTCTCAACTAGCTTAGCCTCCAAGGGACTGAGTCCTTTTTAGTGACTCTGTAACAGTTACCAAATCTTTCCGAGATCAACATATGAAAAGAAAATAGCATAGTTGTGGGCTCTAAGGAGAGGAAATAGCTGGTTATACCCTTTCCCAAGACTAGAGGTGACCCACCTTTGCTCTCCTTTCCTCAGTAAAATTCAGCTGAACGTATTGTGATGGAGGGAGGAGGGACAGGGGGTGGAAAGGTTTGAGAAAGAGCTGTTAATATTACAGGCTCCTGTGTTAAGTTTATCTACTTTTTGTTTTCCTTTTTTTCTTGTGGATGGTGTATTCAAATTACACGTTTTAGCGCTGCATCTAAACTTGGCACAGCTTTGCAAGAGGAAAAGGTACAGGGCTGCTCATTAGTGTTGTTTCAGAGCACGTGTAGAGGTGATCCTGCCGCAGGCTTGGCTGCTCCTAAGGCTTGGTGGTTACTTCTCATAGCAAATACAGGGAAAACTGTTGCTGGAGAAGGGCTGCTAGCGTGTGATTGCAACACTGGTGGGCCAACTCATGTTTGCCTAACTTTACTGGGTGGTCGCCTGGATTGTACCTAGCACATGGAAATAGATCTTCTGGAATGTAAAACCATCCCTTCTGCATTTCTCCCACAAGTATTTTATAGTTTTGACTGGCATGCTTGAAGGAAATGGAGAATAATAGAAGAAAAAACTTACATAACCTTTCAGCTGTGCTTGCTTTCCATACCAAGGGTTTGTGATTAAAGTAAAGTGACCAGTCTGTGTTACTGTGTAAGTCTTTTTTTTAAAGTTTAGCGATGAGGTTTTTGGTAAATGAGTGAAGGGATAGTTCTCCCGACCCTTAAACTCATCTCCAGTTTAGATAATGGATACTTCTGTGTGTCTTTACTCAGAGAAACCGGATTGATGTGGGTTCTGCGATTGGGTAGTCTGATTCTTAAAAGATCCCTTTGTCCAAGATAGATTTATTTGATTCCTGGTTTTACAGAAAGAGGTTGTGAAGGGATGTTGAGTGGTTGGAATTTGGTTTTTTTCTTTTTTCTCTTTGTCGCTTTTCCTTTTTTCCTTTTTTTCTTCCTTTTTTCCTTTTTTCTTCCTTTTTTCCTTTTTTTCTTCCTTTTTTCCTTTTTTTCTTCCTTTTTTCCTTTTTTCTTCCTTTTTTCCTTTTTTTCTTCCTTTTTTCCTTTTTTTCTTCCTTTTTTCCTTTTTTTCTTCCTTTTTTCCTTTTTTTCTTCCTTTTTTCCTTTTTTTCTTCCTTTTTCCAACCACTGAGTGTCCAGGCTTTTCTAAGTCTGATATGTAACTGCTGTATGTGGGATGAAGAGAGAATATATGACCAGCATCTCTGTTTACTTTTTGCTTTCTAGATGTGGCTGCCATCTACTTACTAGCTCTGTGGTTCTGGCTTTTAAGATTGATGTAAGATAGAAGCAGCACGTCTTTTCAGTCTCTTCATGGAGAGAAAACACAGGTCTTTGCCAGCAGGACTGCTTTCTTCCTCAGGTTCAGCTGCGCAGCCTGGAAGAGGCAGCCCTCGTGCCTAAGGAGCTGTCCTTTCAGAGCACGTTGAGGGTCCAGCTTTGGTCCAGCTGTGAGTCAACCACTTGAGGCTGAGTATCCTTTGCACTGCTGGAGAAGTTACCATCCCGTAACAGTAGGATCTTTGTCTGGGGAGCAAGAGCTTGAAAAGACAAAAACATTTGGAAGGGGCATTGGAGCAGTAATGGTATGTAGGCTAACAGCGGTAAAATTGTACAAGAACATGGTGGGGTGAATGGACATGTGCAAGTGAAAAAGAAAATGCTGGCTTTTCCCCCAGGTCTGCCCTTGGAGGTAGCCTCGTCCTCTTGGGGCATGGTCCTGGTTTCACAAGGGATGCCTGAGAGCTCAACTCACTTAGCTTCTCAGCTTTGTAAATCTGGGGATAAGTGTTTTGTTGTTTGCAGGGTGCCTTGCACTCCGCCGCTGGGAACATGTAGAAAGTATACTTGTAAAAAAATACCTGTGCCTTTGCAGTGGCTTTCAAAGTAAATATCTTTTGCTTCATTAACATGACAGCTCCCTAGCCTTCTGCAATGTCACCAACTCATTCAGATGCTTCCCAGTGGCTTGCAGCTCTTGGTTACACCTGGCAAGAGCAATCTATAATCCAGGGGTGTACAGGTAAGGGAGCTTTTCAGAAGCTTGTGGAAAAGGAGCGATGCGTTCAGCTTGATTCTTAGAGAAAGTGAATATTCTGTCGGTTTCCCACTGTGTCCTGCTATTCAGTTTTGAAAATTGCATCTTGCATTTATCGTCTCAGTAAAATGAGGCACTCCTCTCAGGCTCCTGGAGGAGACCAAGAAGTGTACACTTAATTGCTTTGTGAATGATGTGAAGTCTTGGAATGCAGTCTTGCCATTGCTCATTAACTAGCTGAACCTATTAAACCTGGACAGCAAGCAGGACTGAGTCGGCTGCCCTTGATTGCAGGCAGCTAATGGAGCTGTGGGAGCAAGCTGTGACTGCGGAGCAGAATTGGCAGTAGACTCCCATCAACCTTCTCTGTTTTGAACTCACCCTACACTCCATTTAGACTTCTGGCTTGGAGACAGGTGATTTCAGAGCAGCAAGGAGTGGGGGAAGTCAGAGGGTGGAAAACATTTGTCTTCTCGGCTATGTTGACTTTGATCTAAGGTAAAAGCGAACCAGAATTCGAATGGCATCAGTAGTCTGACATTTAAACCTGCAAAAGCAGAGAGAGTTGTCATCTGGTTGAGTCTGGTTTTGATTATTGATTTGGTCTCATGCAGATAGTTCTGCTACACAATGTTAAAACAAAAGAAAATGCCCAAAATAATGTCACTTGGCATCTCCTTGTTGTTTTTTAGCTCTGAGGGAATCAGCTGCTCTTAAAAAGCACGCAAATAAGTGGTTTGGTGCTCGTGAAATATATCCTGTCTTGCAAAAGTGCATGGTAGATAGGACTTTCTTGCATCTTCCTGCCACACTAGCAGCACAAATAAAACAAAATTCACTAAATGTCAGATTGAGGGTTTGTTGCTGTTTGGGTGGGGATTTTATAGTAGCTTGAAGAAGAATGAGTAGAATTGGGATTTGCCCAGGAAATCTGAAGTGTTTAACCTTTTCAACGCATGAGGGCCTCAACTGGAGGTGGATACAGCCATGGCTATGTGGCATTTACCTACAGAGCACTCCTGGCATTGTGCCGGAGCATTGTTTCTGAACAGTTTGTGCTGCTTGCTAAATCTCCAGCATCTCATCCTTCAGCACTCACATACCTCCCATCCAGTTGCACTTTGTGCCCAACCTTATTTACCTTCTGAGTTTTGCCAGGATCACAGCTTGGTGGTGTGGCTTCGAGCCCAGTCAGACCATCTGTCAAGGAGAAGGGGAGGAGAAGTAGTGTTTTTGACATGTTGCCTGAAGAAGGGCATGTCCAAATGTGCTTTGAAATCTTTGTTCTACTTGCCTGTTTGATACTTTTAAGATGATGAATACTGTGAATTTTTTTCTGTTGTTTTGCCTTGATTTCCCGTTGTGGAGAGGTTGTTTTCATGTCTAGTCTGGATTCGTACATTTAGTTTGTGCTGCTGGCAGATCCTATCAACACCCACTTTTCTGTGGTATATAAACTTTAAAAGATAAAATAAAAATCATCTTTGGTGTCACAGAACACTGACTTGCTTATAAAATAGTTCCCTATATTGGAGATGCTATTTAAAAGTATTGTAGGAGTCTAGTAATGCATTAGCATCTTAGGCATTTCACTCTGAGCAGTCCCAAAGTGCTCAAACTGCAGTGCATGCTTACAGCCCTGCTGAGACACAGTCCCTAGGGCAGAGGCTCTAAATCAGCCCTGCATTTGCTGAGGGTGCGGGGAGCGACGGATGCGGGCAGCTTGGGACAAAGCAGCCAGAATAAACAGCCTTCTGGAGGAAAATGATATGAATGCCATCAGTCTTGATGTATGGCAGCCAGGGGTTCAGCTAGGCATGTTGTTGGAGTTGACCACCCTGGGATTGCTAAACCGTGTGTGGACCCACTCTGGGACCCATCCCCAGCCTGAGCTACCCCAGGCTTTGCTGCAGCTGGCCCTGGACTGGCACTTGAAGCCAAATATTAGGGGGGGTGACCGTTGAGTAAGTGTCTACATGGGCTCTGTGTTGCTACCTCATTGCCCTTAGTAACCTTCACTGCATTAAAAGCAAATAACCCCATCATTTTTTAGCGGCTACAAAGGGAGTGACCTGCTGTAGCTGTGGGCTAAGCTGGGCTGAGGCGCCTTGCAGCGGCTGTGCTCCAGGAGAGGTGTACAGATGGGCAGCTGCCGTCGGTCCTGGTGGTTGGTGGTTTCTTATGTGATACCAAAGCAGTTATGTCCCCGACACATGGAGAGCGTGTTTCCCTGCGTGATCCTTGGTATCCTTCAGCCCATTTTATATTTCGGTTCCTTTAAAACTAATGTGTGAGTAGC
>NW_010412759.1:9528-13415 GCF_000710305.1 Buceros rhinoceros silvestris | reverse complement strand
GGGGGGGTGTGGATGTACAGCTTTCATATGAGGACAACAAAACAATTTTCTGATGAATTTGAGACACCAGTTACTTCATTCTGGGAAATTTTGCCTTGCAGAGGCTAATAAAAACTAAAATTCAAGCTTGTTTTGCAGAAGCACTACCACAGCACGTTTTCTGGTTATCATTTCAAAACCTTGGTGACATTTCAGCTGAATGTTCCCATACACGCACTGTTATTCATGTGCAAGAATCTCCGGATCAGCTGGGGAACAGCATGCTCTCACTGGTGTGTAAGAGAGCTCCATCTTCTGAAAGGAATTGACATCATGACAGCTGTGATGTCATGGCTCTGGGTTCAGTGAGCTGGCAGCAGCCTCTGAGTCTGGTGTTTCTAACCAAGCAGCCTATGCTTCTTTTTCACTCTTTGAAGAAAATGAAGTGATTAATTCTTTCAATTTTAAAACATATCATGTCTAAAAGAGTGAAAAGAAAAAAGAAAAACAACTATTTTATTTTCATTTGACAGGACTTAGGCAGAAAGACCTTTCTGATACATTAAGTTGGGAAGTAATTAGTCTTGAGAGTGTGAGATGGGTTATAATTTTAATGTCATTTTGCCGTTACTAGAATAGGCTAATTTTGTCCTTTGCTAATCCATGCAAATCCCATTGATTTAGCAGCGTTGTATGGATGAAAATTAGAAATACAGCTGGCCTATATTTTGGGATCTCCTTGCTCTGAACCAGCAACAGCTGCACGCGATGCTCTGGCTGGTGCCAGCCTTGGTAGCAGTGCTGCAGCGTACAGGAGAAATAGATGGCTGCTGCATCCAACAGCATGCTCTGTACGCTTTTACACGGCTCTCCTGGACGCTGCAGCGCTGCTACCAAGGCTGGCACCAGCCAGGACATCGCGTGCAGCTGTTGCTGGTTCAGAGCTAGCAGGTGAAGCACAAAACCTTTCATTTCTCTGGATTCAGCAGAATGTGTGTATGTGCAATTTGTCAGTACATTAATAGCAAAATAGGCTAAGATCAGAAAACTCTTCTAGAGATAGTGAAACCTGCTTTAAATGAAATGAGAGGCTTTAACAGCTTACACAGATCTTGAAAAACACAAAGGGTGGGTCTGAACATTGCTGTTTTGGTCAAATTTAGAACCTCCACCTATTTAAACAGGAACACATTTAGGTCAGTGCTTTGTGCTTTGCAAAACTGTCTCCCTAATCTCCTTTGCAGCATTTCTGACTGCGATTTAGGTGGAGGGGGGAGGGAAGTGCTTCCAGGCTGAGACTTGTAGCTAAGTTGTCATACGGAGTTAGTCTGTTGTAAGGCTGAAGTGGTGTAGATAGATAGGTGCTGAATTCTGAAACCTGCTGTTTACTGGCGTGTATACTTGCATGCAGGTACTCGTTATTTGGAAGCATTCAGCCAAGGTATCCAGAACATTTTGGTTTTTTAAACCATTTGCCTAAACCATGGAAGGAAATTCTGGTTACCTGGATTGATCTTGATTTGTTTGTGTGTTTCAGCAAGATTCAGAGAGTTTGTGTCAGATGATCTCTTCTATACGCTGTTTCTTGCATTCGTCAAGTAAGTGGAGCAGAAATACGGTTTCCTTCTTTCTCCACCCCCTTTTTTCATTTAATGAAATGGGAAATGTTGAAGCTACTGAAAACCTTGATGTGACATTTCTCGATGCAGTCACTTAGGTTTAGGTCCTGTAAGCAAGTTGCAAACACCGAAAGCTCCTCTATCACTGCTCTTCATTAGTGCTGCTGTTTTATGAAGTTGATAAGGAGGCTATGTAAAACAGGCTAATGTAAAACACGTAATGAAAGTACTTCCTTGGCAGATTGTATTAGTGATAAAGCTCTACAAAAAAGGATCCTGAGCTTGAGGCTGCTGTTGGAGGACTTGGGGTGATGTGAGATGGTGTTGGAATTTAGGATATCGTTAACCAGCAGCATACTGCAAGCAGAGGCTCCAACAAGATTGTAGCTGGTGCAGTTGTGATTGCAGTGTGAACGTGGGCGTCACGTTAGTGAGACTGAACCTCCTGGGAATGAACATTGATGCTCTGTCTTCCATGAAACCCCCGTGTGCTCACCCACGTTGGTAGATAAGGCTGTCAACCATCCACTAATGAAGAATAAAACAAAAGTGTTCTGCGAGCAAGTCTTCCCTTGGCATTCATCCCCCAAGTATTTCTTCTTCTGTCTGCTCGGCAGCTGCTAAAATGGAAGGCGAGAGACTTACAGAAGCAGAGGTGTTAAACTAAGGGGGAGGTGACCTTGTGTGCTGTCTGGACTTCCCAACTATCTCAAGAGCTTGCTTTTGGGAACAGAGACTGGGATCCATGTTTTGGGCTGATGCTTCAGTTCTTGCTTTTCCCTGGCTGCACTTACTGCTTTTTCACAAGTAAGAAAACCTAAAAGCTGACAACAAACCCAGTCTTGGTCAAACATCGCAGTGGCAGCCCAGCTTATCTGGAAGAACAGATAATATTAAAATGTGCTCTGTCAATGAGGATAATTGCTGAGAGGTAGAAATGAAACTGAAGCACAGTCATGCACAGATTTGTTGTCTAGCCATTATGAGGCCAAGCAAAAAAAGTTAGGTACAACAAAATTAAAATTCATGATCAAAGCAAATGAAGCAGTATTGTAATTACTTGGGGCAACACAAGCTAGCAGTTCTTTTTCAAATCTGAAATAGTTGTTTCAGTCTTGCTTCAGCTTCCTCTTTGTGAAAGCTTCTGTTTATGAAAAGAAGTACGTTGGAAGTTCTTTCCTGGAGACTTGGGAGGGAGTTAGCGCAGACAGGTAATGGCTGTGTACAGACACTATTTCTCAGCAGAGAGTATCTCTGCAGTGCGGTGGTTCACATTTCAGAAAGTCTGGGGCTGCTGCTTATGGCATTTTAAAGTCTGGATTTGAACATGTGAATCCAAGTCTCTTTCAGCTTTAGAAACACAGGGAACTTTTTATGCTCTTTGTACTTTACAAGGGAGGAAATGATGTATCAGATAATCACAAATAGTACAATTGCTTAACTTTTCTCAGACTTTTACACTGAACGATACTTTAACCACAAATTTTAATTAAACCCATCTTACAGAAACCTATTGCAGTGTGCACAGCTTTTATATGTGTGTAAGCTGAGGTACAAAGTTGCTCGGGGTTATACAAGAATGTTTTTAACACAGCCTGGGTCCCTTGTTTGCTTTAGCCTTTACGTGGCTGTTCGTTTGTTACGGCACGTTAGCAAGAAGAGCTGAAACGTGGATGGTTTGTCTTTTAAGGCAAGCTGTACAGTGGTTGCACTTGCTCAGTCCGTATTTATACTACTTGAGGGCTGGTTATCTGCAAATATTGTCAAGTTGTCTCTAGTTGTTATGAATGTCTCTTCTTTGTTTCCTTGTATGTATCTTCTGTCTTGATTTGGCAGGATTAAAAGGCTGACGCTGATTTCCGAGTATCTCAGATAACAGCATTTTTTTATTTGCCCCGTTTCTGCATCCCTTGGTTGGTAGGAACCCCCCACAATTTTACTCTGCAAAAGTAAGCTAGCAAGTCCCAGGTACAGGTCCTCTGGGTTAAATTTGCCCCCTCTGTGGAACCTGTCTCTCTGAAGGACTGGGCTGTTTGCAATGATGAGCTACTGTTCTTTTCAACACTGCTGGCCCATTTTTCCTGCCTCTTAAATCCTGCCTTTTGAATGTTAATATTTCAGGTCTGTGGCTTGACCATCCAGGTGCAAAGTCTGCTCTTCCCTTACAGTTTACCCACTGTCAGGTCCAGAATGACTGTCACGTGGGGCCTGAGTGTAGATAACATCTCTCATGTGAGGTAGTGTAACTTGTTGGCAAAAGGGACTTTCTTTTTCATTCTCCATCTGCTG
>NW_010412759.1:3765-9416 GCF_000710305.1 Buceros rhinoceros silvestris | reverse complement strand
TGCTGAACCAAATAACACCATAAGTATAGAAGAATATGAGCTAGTTCAGTAGCCAAAAAAAAAATTTTCTGAATTTTTTTTCTCCCAGCTCTGGTAGGTGTTAAGTTTCTGTGCCTCACTGTATCTAGAGAGTCCTAACATGAACCTGCATAAGATTCGGGTGGTGATAACTACTAACATATTAGTGTGCTGGGAACGAGGGAGGGAGGCAATGCAAAATGTCATGCTGAAGAATCTATGAACAATTCACAGCAGCTCTGGAGACAGAACACGGCTGCTTCTGAGATACCAGATGCGGTTTCTTTTTTTAAGCCAGGTATTGAAATGGCTGTTGTTACTGTAAAATGTGAGTACTCTGAAATCTTTTGATCTTGCATCATCCTTATCAAATAGAATGTAGGTGACAGGAAAACTGCTGTGTTCCCTTAGTGGCTGGCGGTGCCTGGGTACCACCTAACCCAGCAACCAAAACAAGGTTGTAACCAAACTTGCTGAGGGCGAGGTTGTAGTCTCATGACCCAAACCAAACTGGCCAAATGACGTGGTTGAGATGAAAAGCGGTAATATGTCACTCTGTGTTTGGGGTGCAGCTGCTGGCAAAAATCTGTCCTTGGAAAAGAGCCAAATGAGAAGAATATGGCAAGGTAGCTGTTCCAGCAAAGCACGTGCCAGGTAGGTAACAGATTCTCTTTTGGGTGAAGTAATAGAACCAACTTCGGTGAAAACCACGAGCTAGGCAAGACTCTGAGAAGTTCTTCAGAGAAAGTTTGGAGAAAAAAAAAAACCAACCACTGAAAGTAGGTTTTTGGAACACTGAAAGAAGGGCTGCAACAACAAAAGAGGTGCAGGTGAAAGAGATAGACAAATACATTAAGTAAAATCCTTTGAGTAAGCAAAATGTCTGTGACCAGGAGTTGATGAAGAGCAATCTAAGAATGAAAGCAAAGTAAGATGGTTATAACTCAGAGGGAGTAGAATTAATTATTACTTCCAAGGCAGAAAAATAGCTTATAGACTGGGAACCAGTTAGCGGTCGATTGCGCTGAACTAGATTTCAAACACAGTACGTGAAATGACAATTACACAGTGTTACCAACGGACAACTACTCTGATGAGATAGGAGCTGTCAGCAGATTTGGACCAAATTCCTCAGCTGGACAGCTGCTTGCTAAGGGGGAGACTTCCTTCTCAGGGTTAGAGGTGGTGACAGAATGGAGAAATCGATGGCCAAGCAGCATCTTCTGTCTCCAAAGCAGTAACGCGGGGCCTGCCAGAGCTCTGCCCGCTCTCCAGGCTCTTGGTGCATTTGTGGCGTAAGTATGTCCCCACAGCAGTTGGTGGAATTGTTGTTGTCTGAGTGTATTGGAGGCAAACTCAGTGCATAACTTCAGCGGATCTTCATGTGCAGTAGAAGTGGTTGATAATTTTTGTGACAGGACCAAAAAAAAAAAAAAGAAAGAAAAATCCTCCACAGGAGAATTCGTAAAAGAGGTGCCTCTTTTGGTTTTAGTACCAAATGAACAGGACATAGGTTGCTAAAAGTGTAACCTTTTCAGCTAAGCAAGCCCAAATAGTGGTTTTTTCAACAATGCAAGTATCAAAGTCAACATGGGACATTTGAATGCACCCAGCAAAAGCAGCAGGGAAGTTGGTTTCAGAACAAGAGTAAAGGGCCTCAAAGGGAGTAAAGCAGGTAGACTTGCCCATGAGGCTGATCTAGTTCCTGAAAAAGCTTCACAGCTGTTTGCATCAGCTCAACAGGTAAAGTGCTACCACCCAGTGGGCCCATCTGTGGTTTAAAAAGTAAAAGCTGTTTAGTGATCGGGAAAGAAGGGTGATGATGGGAGGAGCACTGTGACTTTGCCAGAGGAACTGAAAAGGCTAAGGTAGAGATGCTGTCTTCACAGCACAAAGGAGGATGTGAAAAACTAGAACAAAATTTGGAGAAACTGCAGGTAGAGTCCATTGCTGAAAAAAGGTCAAATGAATAGTTGCTGAGTTCTTCAAGAAATACAGTATTATGAAGAAAATAATAATCCAACAGAGAAATTGCACTCCGGTTAAAGTATCCTGAAAAGCCGATGTAAGCGACTGCAACAGTTGAAGAGAAGTTCTGTTCCTTTCAGTGGTAGTCATGGGGAAAAACCGAAACAAAACAAAAAACCCGCACCAAGAGAGAGATTCCAATTTTTACTCTTACGGTTTCAGTTCAGCTGTTTCGCTTCGGGGAATGGACAGAGTTTTGGATAGCCTCTCCTGCTGCCTGGCGTGAGGCAGGTTAACCTGCCAGTCTGTTGCAGTTGTTTGTTTGGGGTTTGGGAGGATGGAGGAGGGTATTCTTATTACCTTTGTCATGATATTAGTCTACTCTTTTCAAGTAAATATTTAAAATAATTGCCAAGTCTTGACAAGCTTGAGCTATTGAAGTAGAGAGCTGAGTGAATGATTCATCATGGATAACACTGGTGTAAGAAAGATGTGCATTCTGTCACCTCTCTATGGTTGCTTGTTGACTTGTGTTGACATGACCAAATCACCATGAGAAAAAGTACAGCTAGATATAATATAATGGAGTGTTACATCAGGTAGTTCCAGCATCTTGAGCATGGGATGCTTAACTGACAGTTGAGAAAACAGGTAAGTAAAGACTGTCTGGCGTTACAGGGCCGGTAGTTACTTAGGAAAACAAATCTCAGGGGACCTTCAGCAAATCCCAACTGAACCATTATATAAAAAGGCAAAAGAATACAAGGAATGTGTAAATTTACATGTCTTGGCAGAAACACACCAACCAGTGGGGAAGTCCAAAAGGAAATGTCACCAACTGGCAAGGCAACAGCTGCGTTTACCAACTTAAACAAAAACAAAATTAGTCATTGAAAATACAAATGTAAAGATAAAACTAGGAGTCTTCCACTCAGATGTTATTTCCATTTTAACATGTGGATGTGAGTGTTGGAAACTCACCAAAGGCACAGATGCCTCATGCCTCCAGAAGTAAATACCTGGAGAAAATCTTAGGTACAGACAGAGTGAAATTGTCACAAATGCAAAGATTTGTCACTTCGTCACCAGTGTGTCCCCAAGTTCTCCAGAGTAAGTGATGGAAACACTTGGGTAGTGTGCTGAGAGCGAGGCCAACAAGCCTGTCTGAGCAGATGGGCTCTTGAGCAGCTGGAGGACCATGCAAATGGTCAGACCAGATACTGCTTGGAGCGTGAACACTTGACTGGCACTTGATGATACAGAAAAACTACAGGGAGAGACTAAAGGTTGGCAGAGATGGTGGAGCCTCACTGGCTTCCAGAGCAACATCTGTGGGTGCAAGAATGCTTTGGGGGGGAAAAAGTTACTCTTGAGTCACGTGGGGTGGGGAGGGGGGCTTACACGGTGTCTTCTCCTTTGCAAACTTAGACTATGTAAGGTTAGGTTACTGAGAGGAATCGGAGCTCCTCAGCGATTGCTTTTCTGGCCCCGGCTGTGGAATGCTGCATTGCGCACATGAGCCAAGAGGTCTGTCATCTCTGATCTAGCATGCTTTTTCTGTCTGACCTCAAGCAAATGACGCAACCCTGCCCGTTCTCCAGAGCTCTCTGACCACAAGAGTGTGGGATTTTCATTAGGAACAATGGACAGTACACTAGCTTTTTTTTAGTTTGTTTCTTTCACAGCCATCCACAGGGACTAGTAGGTGAAGCAAGTTGCTGTGGAAATAGGAAACAAAACATGTTTGACGCGCTACACTGGAAGTAAAGACGCTGCTTGTAGCTTTAGTTAAAAGTGACCTAAGATGGTATAACTGTAGCTGCGGATTGTCTTCAGAGGTGAGCGCCAGCCCTTATCTTCCTCATTTATGGGTGCTTGCATGTTTGACTTAATACAGTTTTGCCTTTTTTTTTTTTTTTTTTTTTTTTTTTTTTTTTTTTTTTTTTTTTCATTTGGTGTCTTAGGTGATGACAGTTATTACAGTAAAAATGTGTTTAGGGTACTGAGTTTTAGATCACTTTGTAGAACATGAAGGCAAAAATAACACCCCACGCTCTTTTTTTATCCTTTCTTCATTCATACAAATGGAACTTCAGTTGTTTGTTCTTTTTATCTCTGCTTCCTTTATGCAAACTCTGCTTTCATAGAAAATTTATCAGACCCTGTTCCTTCTCCCGGCTTTTATCACTGCAGCTTAGCACCTTCCTGTGCATCCAGGCTGAAGTAGTTTGCACCTCTCTTGCTAGGCCAGGTGTGCTACCTCACCTCTGCTGCTCCTCTTTTGATATCTACACTGGAGCACCAACAACCATCATTTTTATGCCTAGTGGCAGTGTCATCAGCCTAGTGGATGAGTAGTTGTTTTTTCAGAGAGTTAGAAATCTAAAGCGGAAAAAGGCTTATTTGGTCATCTACTTGTGCTCTCCCTGCACATCTAGTATTTGTCATCCAGCCTAGCTTTAAAAGGTGGAGGCAAGAAGATTCCAGCTCCATGCCTGGGAAGGCGGTTCCAACAGCCAAACTCAAGCTCTCTGCTGTGGAGATGTTCCCAGTGAGAATCCTGACGTCTTCCTCCTGGATTTAATCTTGCTGTTTTACTTGCACATGCCTCAAGGGCATTTTTTACATTTACTGTGACCTTCCCAGCTAGCCAGGTTTAGCCCAATTGGTTCTTCCTCCACAGTCTTTCTTGATAGTCTTGTAGGGTCCTGGTAAAAGAAGCCTGTGACTGAGCATCGCCTTCGAGAGTTTTCCTTCTACCTGCCCTCTTCCATGTGGTGAAGCTTCCCTGCAGCAGGGTGAGCCGAGGCAGTAGGTGTTGACAGACCTCTGCACTTCATGTGATGTCATTCTTCATGTCTAGAGCCACTAGATGAAAAGTACAGCCATCTATTGGCCTCCCGAGTGCTATCCATTTTCCCTAAGAGAACCAATAAGCATCACAAGCAGCTACGTAGAGAGGCACAGTGTTTTCCTGCATTGCTGGTGGTGTTGACTTATGCTGCCCTCCCTCTCCAGAGATGCTCAGAAACCAGGGCCTCAGCTTGGGAGCGTCATCAAGGAGCCCCTTTGCAACCACAGTGAAAGGCTGTCTATCTAAAATGATTCTGCTCCCTTTTGAAAACAGTCTGCTAAATGGGGCTGCAGACGGCGGGAGCAGCCATTGCCTGTGCTGTCTGCACCAAGGAGGTCATCTGGTCTGCATCTGAGAGGGAGCTTGGACAAAGAAGAGCCTAAAGGAACACAGGACCTGCTGTATTTGAAATTTTGACATCAGCAGACATCAGAATATGGGTTGGCGCTGAAACCCATGGGTAGGTTGGGATGCAATGGAGGCCAGTTGTGAGAGCTGGGGTCTTGCCGGAGGGCAGCTCTGGATGCCCGAGGGCTTCCCTGGCCAGCATCTGCAGAGCCACAGGAGCATCTGGCAAGGCTGCTTAGCGGTTTCTGCGGGGAGCTTCACTTGCAGGTTCTCAGCTGGAAACCCTGTTAAGCTGGTAGCCAGCGTTACTGAGACCGCTTTCCTTTCCCCATGACCCGATGAGGACAGGAGGAGCTTTGCCTGCCTAGCTAGGATGAATCAAGTCATTTGGGTCCTTCTCAAAAGTAGTTGCAGATACATCCCTAGAACAAAGTCATAAGACAAATTGGTCATGGCAGCAGGA
>NW_010412759.1:0-3681 GCF_000710305.1 Buceros rhinoceros silvestris | reverse complement strand
GCAGGAATGGAGTTCAGCTGGAGTTAGCCTTTGGGGTATTCTATTATTTTTTGAAGCGTGAACTGTTGGTAAACCAGAGCTAACAGGGCAGATTCATAATTCACAGCAAGAAGTGGTGTAAAGCAGCTGCAACCCAGTGGCCAGTGCCCAGTGCCCAGCATTAGATTCCTCCTGCCCTGTTTCTGCAGGCTTCCTTTTGTTGTCGTCATCCTGCCTGGGGCTTGGGGCGTGCTGAGGACCCCAGTCCAGCCGGAGATGGCAGAGCTGCTGGAACATTGCTGCACACAATCTTGATGCAGGAGGTCAGATCCAGCTCTCTTGCTGCCAGCCCCCTTAGAGCAGGGGTTTTTCCAGGTACAGATCGCTGCAGCGGAGCTCTTCCTCTGTTCTGTAGGCAGCAAAGGGGTTCGTTCACCTTCTTGAAGGTGGGTGCCTGAAATGGTGTGGCACGTGCCCTGGAAGGGACTGTCACTTTGCGTCGACAGTAAAGGAAATCTATCTTGGCTGTAAGTTTCTACCTTGCATCTGTATCAAATGAGATTAATCCTGTTGTAAAGTGCTGGAGTGGTGGGGCTGTAGAAGCAGCTGCATAAGGAGTAGACAGCTCATGAGATCAGGCTTTACTTTGGAAGGTGCCCTCAGTGTGCGAGTGTAGCGATCAGCTGAAGTAGAGAGGTGGCTGTGAGAAAGATAGTACTACTGAGATTCTTGTCTCTTTAAGTTGTGGTGCTTGATAATACTGTTTATTAACTGGCAGTCCGTTAAATATTCTGGGGTAGTTTTGCACATTTTAACAGCGAAAAATACTTTACAAATAAATGTGGATGTCTTCTAAAAATGTATTAATTTCTGCAGGAACGTGGTAGGTAGCTTTCCATTTGTACCTAGGCATTTCAGGATTGTGTCAAGAATAACTGGATCCTCAGTTCAGCCCAAAATCCAGGCTTCTTTTGTTTGAAGAAAGATATTATAAACCTAAAGCCACAGGTTTTAACTTCATCATCTTTTAAATCCTATGAAAATGTTGTTTGTAAAAAAAAAAACCAAAAAAAAACCCCGAACAAACCAATACAGTTAGTGCTTGAGAGCTCCAGCTTGATTTTCATATGTCAGTTTGTTTATTTTTTGTATTCCTCTTGAACAGAACAACAGAAAGAGCTTTAAAGATACTTTTCTTCGTATGAAGCAATATCTCAGTTATGGCTAAGACTTCAAGGACTTCTCAGTTTCAGTTGGCTTCCATGTCCTTTCATCCCTACCGGCTCTGCATTTCTTTTTGGATTGTCTCAAACCGATTGGATGCAAAATTAAAAGTTTAGTTGACAATTACAAGAAGTACTGAGGAGTGTTGTACTCTTTGACTGCCTTGCTTCCAGGAGGCGGTGGGTGGGAAGGAATAAAAGCATACCTTAATTATACAGTCTAGCTGTTTGTTTTCACAGCTGTAGCACTGCTGAAATGTGCAGCAGACATCCTAATTCCACCGAGCATGGTCCCTGGATGTTGCACCTGCCAGTCCCGCAGTGTTGGTGCTGGTTGGGGATGTGTGTGTGGCTGAAAAATGCAGGAAGACTATAAGAGGTTTATCCCATTAGAAATAAATTACAGTGTAGTGTAGCATGAAAATGATGTGTCAGTGAATACAGAGCACAGGATTACCTTCTGTCTCTTCCCTTTATCATAGATAGCAGAAGCAATATGGGTAGGAGATTTATACTGCACTCATTTGAAGCTGACCAGGCAATTTAGATGAGATGAAACAGGGATTTTATTTCTGGGGAGAAGAATGTGTTGCTGCTAAAATGCCATTAATTGCTTTATTATTTAAGGCACAAATTATATCCAGCAATTTGTTGGTCTCCTATTTTCTCCAGTGGAAATAATTCACCATGAAAAGATTTTTCTGTCAAAAAATGATGATGAACATACTAACAAATTCAACTGAAAGAGGCTGAACTTTCAATTCAGCTTCTTCGCCCCCCCTTCCCCAATGTGTTGAATTTCAATAAAAAGAGTAGTGGGTTTGCTAAATATGAAAGCCATAACAAAAATCACGGCAAATACCGTTGCAGCACTAGAATTAGGGGCATCCTCTTACATGTTGGGAAGCTGCTGTCACACTGTAGAAGCAGTGGCACCTTGTGCCCATTGTAAGCAGAGCTTTGTTCTGCTGGGTGCACGTAAGAGGCGAGGAACTTAGGAAAGTTCCCAGGCTCTCCTGGAAGGTGAGGCACTCAACATGGGTGGACCAGTCTCTTCCAGGTCCAGTGCTAAATTCTGCTCCTGATTCCCTGCCCTTGTTTTAAAAGCACCAAGCAGAGCTTTCTCTGCAAATACTGTCCCTGTTTGCCAAGCTTCTGGCCCTTCTTTTTTTTTTTTTTTTTTTTTTTTTTTTTTTTTTTTTTTTAAACCAGCCTCTTTGCTATCTCTGTTTGCTCCAGTTGGCACATTTATGTTTTCCTGTATCTGGTTCTCCCCATCACCTGGCCCACAGCAGGCTGGTGGCCTGTCTCCGTCAGCCAAAGCTGTGCTCTTCTCCCATGTCTTCAAGCCTAGAAATTGCCATGCCAATATTAACCCAGTGATTGCCCACGACTAATTTATTTACCTGGAAGGGAAATACAGTTGAGGCCAAAGAAGATGCGCCTCCAAGCAAATCTCAGTTGTCTTGTAGGATCAGTCACTTCTGCATCATGCCTGAAGCACAAGCTTTGGGGTTTCTGCTTTGCCACACTCTTGCGATTAGGAAAGATTCGGAGATTGTGAAATGAGCATGATCTTTTGTGCTGTTAGTATGCCTTGGTCACCTCTGGAGACTCAGAAAGCATTGCTTGGTCACGGCACCAAGGATTTCCTTGCACCCAGACGTGGGGGAAGATGGAAGGAGTGGAGAGAAAAACTGCATCTAGACATGTGCATGGCAGATGTGGGATCGTGTCCTTGCTGTGTCTTGATCTTGGGTCTGTGGTCTGCAGCAAAGGCATCCTCCCTGTGGCAGAAAGCCCCCCAGGTGTGGAGTTTTCTGCGCCTGAAGTTTAATTAAGCTCTTCACCACACTGCATTTAGGGTGTTTTGGCTAAAAGCAAGGCTCAGTCATAACCTAATATGGAAGCATCCCAGTCTTGTATGCCCTCTTTATATAGGAGGGTTTTTAAAGGAGGTCAAAATTGTGCTTCATGTGATTGCTGCCCTCATCTTTCTACTGCTGCAAGCTGAGCAGTGATCATGATAAATTAGATCTGTCCTCGTACTGATGGACTCTGTCTTTTCTGGAGCAGGGTGATTATTATGTTTTACTTTCAAAAATAATATTTCCATGGAACAAGAGCTTTGGAGCCATTTCTTGTATTTTTCAGTTCTCCACAAATAGAAGTCATTCCAAGAATAACTTATTCATATATATATATATGTATGTGTTTTTTAAAAGTTCCATGATTGCTGTTTCCCTTGTGAGATAGAGCATTGCTCTCTGTCTTGGTTGGTGTTTAAAACTGCAGCGAGACCCCTGAATTGCCAGCAACCCTGTACCATTTGTATCACCATTGATAGGGAAGAAGAATAGCTTTCAGAAAAACTATTTTTGTTACAGATGTGTAGACGTGAATTTATAGCTTCAATCATGCTTCCAAGAGAGCATCTGTGAAAGTGAGATAGTTAGAAATCTGGATGAAAGAGCTAGCA
>NW_010412758.1:0-3918 GCF_000710305.1 Buceros rhinoceros silvestris | reverse complement strand
GTAGCTGCTCAAGTGCAGCGGGGACGCGCTTGGAAGCCTGTGATGGTGTGACAGAGCCACAGAAGCTTGCAGCCTGACCTGACCTGGAGCTCCCTGCCCAAAGGCACCTTCCCGAAACATCCATGGACCCTGGCGAGCAGCAGCCACCCAGCCCGCCCCGGTCCCGCTTTGGGAGAACCCAGGGTTTGGGTAAAATGGGAAGGTATTTTATTTCACTCTCTCTGTTTACCTGCACACAATTTTTGACCAGGCCAACCTGCTGAGACCAGTCTCTCATCCGCTGGCTGACCCACCGAGGCAGTACGGAGATCTCATGGAAGGGAGCAGGGCTGCCCACTGCAAACCCCTGCTGCTAGTGCAGCGTGGGCTACCCACCTCCACCCGCAGAAAACCTTCCAGACCCGGCGCACACCTCCTGGGCTGCCATCTGATCCAAATTAGAGCAGCCCCGCGCCGGTTCCCCCGCTCCGCCCCGAGCCCCGGCTGCGGTAAGCCACTAACGCTGTTACACCTAGTCTCTAATCTGAACGCATTTCACGTTTCAATATATTATGTCTGAACGTTGAGAATTTCCACAAGAGGCGGATTTTTCCCTGCTCTGCCAAGTCAACCTGCAGCGCAGTCGGCCTGCGGAAAGCCAAGAGCTGGTACAAAGGGTCTCCTCTCCCGCCAAGGCCCATGGAAGCAGAAGACACGCTGGAAGGGGGGCGGCCACAAACACAGGGCTCGTCTCTGCCATCTCAGGCACAAGCCCCTTCAGGGATGCCTCTTAGAAAAACTTTTCTTATAACAAGGTTTTTTGTCAAAATGGCTATTCTGATGTACCTTAATTTTTCCATCAAGGTTTTTTCAACTCCAAGGACAAAAACTTCTGCAGAAAAACCATTTGTTTTAGAACTTTTTCAGATGAACATTTTAAAAATTCCTTTTCAATGTTTTATAGAGCCTGCTTCATTTTTTTGCTATTCGTGTTGGGGAGGATTTTTACATATTTCAGACCATGTTAGTCGAAGTAACGTGCAACAAACTACCATCTGCCGGGTCTATAATGAACCAACTTGGTCGTCAACCTGATTTTGAAAAAGAAAAAAGTTACTGTTTTAATTAGAAGTAAATAGCATCAGGCTTTAACGACTTTACAAGTAATAGAAAGGTTTATCTACTTCTTTGCATCATTATCGCACGCTCAAGAACAAACAGATGAAAACAATAGGGAGAGACCTCTAGAACAGCTGTGTGACACTTTCGCGAAGGTGTCCCAGCTCTGAGGCTTTGTGGGGCTTGACGGACACACAGGAGACCTAGGACGGGTCTCCGAGAGCCAGTATCACCTGTCTCCAACGTGCCAAGGGTGGCGTTAAGATTAGGTTAAAGGTTTCCTCAAGGTATAAGCGGCTCAATGGGCAGAGTCTAGAACTCAGGTATTCTCGCACCCTGGAAGTTTCGTTTGCCATGGCCACGTAGCTTTCTCTCTTACCATCACCCCTTCTGGACACTTACCTTTCCAACAAGCACGTGTCTTTCTGTTCACGATTGTTGATGTTCATCAGCCTTTGAGCAGTTGCCTGGTCCACTGGGGACAGCAGCTCTTTGTGTGGATTTTGTCTCTCTGCCCCCAGTGCCAGCACTACCGAGCATGCAGCAGCTTATTCCTGGGACCCAGAGGCACTTGGGATGTCATTGGCAGAAACTCTTCTCATTTCCTCCACCTCCGACCCTCCAGGGCATGGTTGTTTGTAAGTCAAAGACTCTGTAACTTGTGCCAGCCCTTCGAGGTGCCTACAGTACCAGGCGGGTGTCAGATGGAAAGGCAGCCTGTACAAGGGCCGCTGGTCTCTCAGGCCAAAGAGATGTAGAAGCTATGGGCAATTTCAGGACTTCTCTTGGTTGACAATTAGGCTTAGCAAAAGAAAACAATGAACTTCAAAGGAACACAAGCTGGATCTTAATTGCACCATGCTTATCTAAAAGTAGTTTGTTTTCCTTTCGGCTGGTCCCTGTGCCCTCGTGTAGCAGAAACCTGGTATTCCAGACAAGGACAATGTCTGTTGAGTCGAACCTCTCCCTACACACAGAGAGGAGCTGCACTCAGAGGAATGCTGACAGCAAACTCACCAAGCCCTCCTGACCCTTCTTGTCTCACTTGGCATCAGGATGGAATCACACCCTCCTGTTAAAGACACGCAGTAACGGTGTGACTGCTGCTGTCTTTGGAGCGTGCTACTGTCCCAGAGAATGTTCTTCTTCACCTGCAGATGATGTAACATGCAGCTAGTGATTTTGGAAAAAGTTCAAGAAAGAAAATCCTACACCAGTGCCTACAGATTTTGTTTGGTGGTTTGGGCTGGGTTTTGGGTTGTTTTGTTTTGTTTTTTGATGTTTGACAGAGACTAAAAGTTCATCTCCAAATATGACATGCAAGAAAGGAAGGAGGTGCAAACCACATTCCCAGGTGTTGTCTCCACCATAGTCAGGGAACTGAGGGACAGTCTTACCAGGCTGCTGAGGCTCAGCATTAGGACAGCAAACTTCCTGGGGCAAAAGCTGAGTTAGTGTTCCCAGGAAACTCTGAAATAGAAAGCAAGAGGTGGCACACAGAAACACAAATCCAGGTTTTGGAAGATCAGCTTGTTTAAAGACAGCCCGTCAGACTTAGAAGTCAGAGGCAGTATCAGCTACACACAGCTGATCACGCAGCATGCATGTTCTGGAGACAACGTGACGCAGATTTGAAACGCGGCGGGTGTCAAGGGGCAGCGAAGGCCAGCTGCTTGCTAAGGGCTGGGAGCCAAGCGTGGCTGGCAGGTCAGAGACTCTGTCAGCCATGGCCTGCCCTGGAGCACCTGAGCAAGGTAGCCAGAGCAGGATAAACCTAGGGACGGCAGCTGGTGTCAGCAAAGAGTCCAGATCGTCGGGCAAGTCTACGGTAATGAGGCAGGTCCAGAGTCAAGCCACAAAGCCAACCCACAGGTCAGGTCCAGCAAAGGTAACAAGCATCAAAGACATATTTTCATCTACAGTTTTCCTAGCGCAAGATACTTTTCGTATTAGTTACATTAATTTGGGGAATGTAAAAATAAGGGAAAAAAGAAATCACCCCCAAAGTTAACAGGTTGTATCTAAAAGTGAACCCCACTCAGCCCTCGCCCCGCTCCAGTCAGGATGAGGGTCAGCAGAACGGCTGGCAGGACCTGCAACTAAAGCGCAGAGACAATGGCAGGATCGTGCAAAGCGTGGAGGAACCAGCACGGGGATACCAGTGATGGCTTCTCAGAAGGAATACTTCTTTCTGCTCCCCTCACCTGTGCCTGTAGGTACCAGCGTTACCAGAGCTGCAGGGAGTTGAAGTGACTCATTTCCCGCACAAGGACTGGAACGGGCACTGTAGCTCAGCATGGTGAGAAGTCTGCTGTGCTGCACCTGACCAGCCCGATCCAAACTCACGCCTTTCCAGCCCCTAGACCACCACGGCACACACCTTCGGCAGCAGCACTCCGTGCAATCACACGAGGACATAGATCTCCCTCTCTGTGCAGCTTCCCCCACAGAGACAGCGCCAAAGCTCCTGGATCTGCGGACTGAGGTGTGAGTGAAGCACCAGACCCGCCCACTCAGCCGGATACCTTCTCGAGCAACCTGCTGAGTGGAGAGAGCACCAGTCGCTGGTGCCAGCTTCTTCGAGTTTGCAGGCGGTTGGATCTCTGTGTCAAAAAGAAAATGAGAGCTCCAGCTGAATACCGCAGCTTTCTGCTCAGCAGACATGCAGGAGGGAAAATAACGTTCTCTGACAGCAAGGCCAGAAGAACTATAGAAAACCTCTCTTACTAAGCAGCTTACTGGTTAAATCTGAGCACAGTCTCCAGAAGAGTGAGGCCAGCACAGTGGGTAATGCACTCAGATTGGGAGTACGCTGCTGCC
>NW_010412757.1:2177-2429 GCF_000710305.1 Buceros rhinoceros silvestris | reverse complement strand
ACACACCCCCCAGACGGTATCCGGGTCTCTCGGTGCAGGAGGAAGCACGACTCTGACTTCAGGGAAGTTTCTAATACTCCACTACACAGATCTCATCAACAAAGCGGAGCAGCACGGTCTAGCCAGAAACATCACCAAAAAACGGGCTAGAAAACCCCAAAGAGGCCCAGGTTTGGAGTGTCTCATCTTCATAATGAAGCACAGGGAGTTTTTTCTTTGGTTTCCTGCAGATACTAAACGGGGACAGGGCTA
>NW_010412757.1:697-1988 GCF_000710305.1 Buceros rhinoceros silvestris | reverse complement strand
CGGGT
Source organism: Buceros rhinoceros silvestris (assembly GCF_000710305.1). Classification (NCBI taxonomy): domain Eukaryota; kingdom Metazoa; phylum Chordata; class Aves; order Bucerotiformes; family Bucerotidae; genus Buceros; species Buceros rhinoceros. The sequence goes on along the minus strand of NW_010412757.1, from coordinate 1,983 downwards.
CAGGGCTGGAGGGGAGGGCAGAGCAGAGGGTGCCCTGCAGCACGCAGGAACCACAACTGGCACATGCCAAGGAGGAGGCACCCAGGGGAGGGGCCCCAGGGAACGGAGCAGAATTTACTGTGGGTCCCACGCCAAAATGAGCAAGTCCTGATACGCTACAAGGAATAAAGGCCAACACCATGCCGAGATGCACAGAGCAAGCACCACCTGCAAGACGCACGGAGCACCTGTGCCCGTCACCAGTTGCCCACTGGCTGCAGAGCGAGCCCAGCTGTGTCCCTGTGTCCCCTGTGGCAGCACTGACTCACGGCCACACGCCACACAGAGGTCCTACGGACCACAGAAACCAGCCCTTCCCGGCCAGGAGGGACAGGGTGCCCACCAGCCCCTCCCACCACCTCCCAGGGGTATCCACAGGGACACCCAGAGCACGGGTGGGCAACCAGAGATGCCCGAGCCCAACCCCCCCCAGGAAGCTGCTCGCTGCCAGGGCTTGTTCCCAGCGTAGGCTCCCAGGGTGCTCCAGCAAAGCCCTCGTGCAGCCCATGGCATCGCTCACCTTCTTCTTACCCGACTTGAGGGCGACTTTATCCTTTTGCTGCCTCCCTCCATAAATCCCCACAGAAAGCAAGTTTCCCTCTCTAGGGCAACAAGCTCTCAAGTCCCACTTTCAAGTGCTGTCATGCTCAGTCTCTCCTGCCATTACCTGAATTTTAACCTACCCCCAGGTGCCAGCCCTGATCGTAATTGCTCGTTACAGCTCAGGGCTCAAGGCCGTCAGACCGGAGAGCGCAGAGCCCAGGAACACGGCTGAGCTCCAATCCCCCGTTCATTCAAGCTACCACATCCCTGCCAGACAGAGATCCAGGGCTGATCCAGAGATGTCAAGCGATGGAGAATCCCCCACAGGCTTAAGCTGTTCCAGTGGTTAATTACCTTCCCCGATAAAAATATGCACTTTGTTTCTAGTCAGAATTTGTCGAGCTAGAGCTTTCAGTGCCTGGATCTTGTTATGTCTTTTCCCTGCTAAATTAGAGCACTCTGTACCCGCAGAAATCTCTTGATCACAGCCTAGAACGGCCTGCGTCGCAAAGCCACCTCTTATACTTCGCTTGGATGAAAAGTTCAACCTACTTAGGCTGCGTCTCCCACAGCCGAGCACATTTTCCAAACAGGAACATTTCCTTGTCACCAGTGTTTCCAGCACGGATGCCAAGAGTGGTCCCAGCATCCTGACGGTGCTGCTGGTGCTCCCGCCCTTCCTCACGCCGGGGCTCACCGTGGGG
>NW_010412757.1:0-594 GCF_000710305.1 Buceros rhinoceros silvestris | reverse complement strand
ATGGGAAGCGTTTCAGTCGAGCCATTAGAGACTGCAGCCACCATCACCCTAATGAGAGGAGGGACATTCCGCATCCCGCCCTGGTGCTGGAGTGGGGAAGAAGGCCATGGAGAGCACCCCCCCGCCCCGCTCTCCTCCTGCCAGCTCAGTTTCCCAGCAGGATTGTCCCCAAGCCCCTTTGCCCAGCCAGTGACCTGTGACTGGGCCAAGGGGATGGATGAAGCCGTTGCTGCCCCAGCACCGCTTTCTCCAGGCTCAGCGGGGCCAAGTCCAGGTTTGTCACTGCTGCTGCAGGCAGAGAAACCGGCCCCTCGGGGAGAAGAGCTCCAAGTGCCTTAAAATCGCCTTGAGGGCTTGTCTTGGCGGGGCTTAGCCCCTTTGCCCAGCCAGTGACCTGTGACTGGGCCAAGGGGATGGATGAAGCCGTTGCTGCCCCAGCACCGCTTTCTCCAGGCTCAGCGGGGCCAAGTCCAGGTTTGTCACTGCTGCTGCAGGCAGAGAAACCGGCCCCTCGGGGAGAAGAGCTCCAAGTGCCTTAAAATCGCCTTGAGGGCTTGTCTTGGCGGGGCTTGGACCGGGGGGAGACCCCAGGCC
>NW_010412756.1:532-868 GCF_000710305.1 Buceros rhinoceros silvestris | reverse complement strand
GCTGCCCGTCTCCAACAATGCAGCCGCCTGGGCTGCGCGGCCGCAGAGGAGGGAGAAGCGCTGGGCTATAAATAACTCTGCCTTCCCCCCCGCTTTTTCCCAATACTCGTCACTGGCCAAACGCATCCGACTGACCCCTTTTAAACGCTGGCCAAGTTTGTCCTGAAATCCCTGCCGGGGAGGGTGGTCTCTCCCTCCGCCGCACACGCACGGTGGTGCCTGATGCCACAGCGACGCTGGTCCCTGTGCCGGGTTGTCCCTTTGTCCCCGGCTTGAACACCAGCCAGCCGGGGAGCTCCAGCGCCATGCCTGGCTGCGCCCGGGGTCGCTCCCGCG
>NW_010412756.1:0-323 GCF_000710305.1 Buceros rhinoceros silvestris | reverse complement strand
TGCGCCGGTTCCAGAAACGAACCCGGTTTTAAACAGTGATGTGTTTAATGTAAGAGGCTGGGGGAATTCGGAGGGGAGAAGCCGTGGCTTCAGAGCGAGCGGCGTCTGAGGGAGCCCATGGGCCCGAGCTGGGAAGAGCAGGGCTATGCGCCGGTTCCAGAAACGAACCCGGTTTTAAACAGTGATGTGTTTAATGTAAGAGGCTGGGGGAATTCGGAGGGGAGAAGCCGTGGCTTCAGAGCGAGCGGCGTCTGAGGGAGCCCATGGGCCCGAGCTGGGAAGAGCAGGGCTATTTCTGGACGCGCAACCCCAAAGGGCGTTGG
>NW_010412755.1:575-851 GCF_000710305.1 Buceros rhinoceros silvestris | reverse complement strand
GATGCTGGAGAGATGAGGGATGCGGGATGCGAGCACACTGTGCCAGGATGCAGGAGGGATGCGGGACGTAGGAGAGATGCAGGATGCAGGCACACAGTGCTGGGATGCAGGAGGGATGTGGGATGTGGGCACGCCATGCCAGGGTGCAGGCAGGATGCATGCCAGGCCATGAGTACGCTGTGCAAGGCCACACTCCCACTGTGCCCAGGGCAGGCAGGGAAGGAGCCAGAGACCTCTCAGCCCAGTCCCTGCCTGGGGGAAAAAGCAGCCCCTGCC
>NW_010412755.1:0-395 GCF_000710305.1 Buceros rhinoceros silvestris | reverse complement strand
GCCTGAGTAAAGATGGGCTAAACAAAAATTAGCCGCAGTTCTGTAGGGAAGAGTTGTGGTTCTCTGTGGTACTGGCAACTGCTGACAGCGTTGTGGGATGGGGAGCAGGAGCAGAACCAGGCGAGTCACGCTGGATACCCCCCACATGGGGATGGGGACAGGGTCCGTATGCCTGGGGGTGAGGCCCCCTTTCCCTCGGACCCTCTGCACCCCTGCAGGCTGTGGGAGAGCTGAGCTCTTTTCCCTTCCCTGGCTTGTCCCTTGCAGAGGGACCTGCTGGGGGCTGCTTTAGTGTTAGACACCAGCAAAACCCTTCATTTCTCAGGCCCGCTTTTCTAAACCTGGTTTATTTTCTGCTCCGGTGTAAGGACTTGGCAGCGGGGCAACGCCTCGCT
>NW_010412754.1:36387-38048 GCF_000710305.1 Buceros rhinoceros silvestris | reverse complement strand
CAAGGAAGCTTCAGCTCAAACCAGGACAAGGGTGCTTTCTCAGTCCATCCGTAACGTCAGAAGAGAGAATGAAGACAAAGAGTGCAGGATTTCCTTCCGGGCCCAGCTCCTATAGCTGCTTCTCCCTTTCCATGTTCCCAAAGCCAAAGGCTGGCCACATAAAAGACCCCTCCCACCCAGGCTGCCTGCCCAATAGGACTCCCCTAGGCTGGAGAGTCCAGCCTCACATTTTTTTGTGATCTGTTGTGGTCACACTTTTTCAGTGCATTTCATTTCAAAACCATGAGCTTTCTTGGTTTCAGATAGGACTTCTCTAGTGAGTCATCCCTAAAATAACCAAGGTATGTAAACATACCTGAGGTCTCCTGAAAAAAGGAATCCCAGTTTTCAATTCTGCAACAGACACTCTGATGAGACTCTGGCCCATCTATATGTCTAAATGTCCAGGCTTGTTGCTTCAGGATGTGTGGGCTGACATTTGCCTTTTTACTAACAGAAATGCAGGTTTTGACACACAGGTGCAGAGGGATTTGGGGAGGTATCTCTGATTCAGGGGAAAAAAAGGGTTGTTTGACTGTACATAGCTGGCCTCTGGCTTTCTTCAGGGAGGCTCCCCCTTTCCCCCAGCCTTGCACTTTGAATAAGCATCCAGAGGCTTGGAAGCTTATCCAGACTTATCCAAATCTCTTTGAAGGGATGGATTAAGGCAGGAACCCTGGGACCCAGGCCAAGAAACCTCTACAGCACAACAAGTCAGTGAGAAACCAAGAGTCTATCCAGGGGAGCTGGCTGAGGAAAAATGAATAAGTCCATCCCAGGGAGGCGACAGGAAGGGATCGTCTGTCTGGGGAAGGAGGGCTCCATGGGGAACTGAGGGAGGGGGATGAGAAAGGGGGAAGGGCACAGACCAGACTGGGAGGGCTGGGAGACGGCACACTGTGGTAGGCTCAGGCCCCAGTTGCCTTAAGCCAAGCCTGCCTTATGGGTCTGCGACCCCAACTGCAAATTTTCTGTGAAGAAATGATGATGGGAGGCTTTTGGTATGCTTTGGCATTGGCTGCATCAGCAACACCAGTGGAGCACAGATTATCCCAGCACAGATTACCCTGTGGGAGTTATAAATAAGGGGAGACATGAGGAAATCATATGAAATAATGAATGGTCCCAAGGAAGAAGACCAGGAGGTTTCTATTCACCTTGTTCCATGGCAAAGAAAGAGAGGACATTTAATAAAATACTGAAATATGGCAAAATAAGAACTGATGAAAGGAAATCCCTATTTATACAGCGTAGTCTAACCTGGTGTCATTCTTTGGTATGAGACATCACTTCGTCCACAAGCCCTGAGAGGCTGAACAGAGAGGAAGATATACAGACGAGCAGCAGGGTTTTCTCAATCTGTCGTGTTAAAGAGCAGTAAAGGTGCTGGGATTGTCTACAGTTTTTGCTGACTTTTTTTCCCCCCGGGTAGATGAAAATATTGCCATTAAAGCAATGTTTGTGTTGTGAAGAGCAGATTGCGCAACACTGAGATGGGGGGGAGGGGAGGGGGTGTCAGTTGTGCAGGAAGGGCCGAGGGGAGGCAGCAGAAAAATGGGCCAGTGGTTGCCTCTGCCGTCCTGTGGTTTAGCAGCCCCGCGTCCCAGGACCCCCTTCCTGTT